>NC_133658.1:764865520-765090520 GCF_037893015.1 Macrotis lagotis
CATGTATATGTTACAACATCAATTTAGTAAAAATTTATTAAATGACTACTCAGTATAAGGTCATCTTCTGGCTCTGAAGAAGACAATTTCCTTTGGAACACTTAAACTATTTATAACCTATTATGGAAGATAAATCAATTAATCAACAATTGAGGCATCATACTAAGCCCTAGGAATTCAAATACAAAAGTGAAATAGTCTCTGTTCTCAAGGAAAGACAACATATAAAAGAAAGTTCATTTGGAAAGCAGATGGAAAAGCCTGAAAGTCTTAGATACTGTGGGTAAGATGATAATGCTGTGGTCTATAGGGTGAAAAGACATACATACATACATACACACATAAGAGACTTACCACATACATGGTAAGTCATAGTGGATTTTAGGAGGCAATGGAAGGATACTTGGTAAAGCCCAGTGGTTATCTATTTTTTTCCATTTTATGGAAAGTAATAATATACCCTAAAAATTACTGGAAATATCAGAAAATTCTTTAAAAGGAGGTAGCCAGGGCCAACTAGGTGGCGCAGTGAATAGAGCACCGGCCTTGGAGTCAGAAGTACCTGAGTTCAAATCTGGCCTCAGATACTTAATAATTGCCTAGCTGTGTGGCCTTGGGCAAGCCACTTAACCCCATTGCCTGGCAAAAAAAAACCCCTAAAAAAACAAACAAAAAAAAAAGAGGTAGCCATCAACAATATTTTAATCTGACTTATAGTTTTCTTCTGTTATACAGCTGGCATGCTGGGACAATATAATGTCAAGACATGCACAAATGGTATGCATCAACCCACACTGAAAGGCTCAGAGAGAAGTTACTTTATTGCTGCAGAAAAAGTTCTTTGGGATTATGGCCCTCAGGGCTACAATAAGTATAGTGGCCTGCCCTTAAATGCCACTGGCAGGTAAGTGTCTGGCCTTTGTTAGGTCATTACTGCTCAAATAGATATTTTTTAAGATTCTCACAAGAAAAATATGTTGTGTTCTATTGGAGAACTAAATATCTTTCTGTTAAGTGTTTTGGCTACAACATATAACTCTAAAGTAGGGGTTCTTAATGTGAGGTATGACAATTTAAAAAACCTTTTTTTGATAACTGGATTTCAATAAAATTGGGTTTTCTTTGTTTTCTATATCTTTAATTTAATGGATTTACAGGGGTTCATAGGACACAAAAAGAGTTTAGAATGCCTGGTCTAAAAATAAGACAAAGAAAAGAATATGGCAGAATCTCAACAAATGGTTGATTGGAATGAGAAAGGATACTCTGACTCTGACCACTGTGGCTAGGATTTGATAGATTAAATATGTCTATTGGATTTTTGTACATCATCAGTGCATATGGTAACCTGCACAGAATCAATTGTTCATTTAAGAAAAATAAACATTTATTGACAGTCCATCATGTTCAAGATTCTGTGATAAACCCTATAGTAAGTAAAGTTTTAGAGATATATTTTGTGTTTTATTTCTTTAAAGAACAATAATATGCATAACCTATTAAGTAACTTTCGATTTTTTTATTTATGGCAATGGGGTTATGAGTAACTTGCCTAAGGTCACACAGGCAATCATTAAGTGTCTGAGGCCAGATTTGAACTCAGGTCCTCCTGACTCCAGGTCTGGTGCTCTATCCACTGCACCACCTTGCTCCATATTAAGTGATTTTTAATCAGAATATTAGGCTATCAATATTATCAAATTATCTACTCAGAAGGCAATAGAAATCTGTTAAAGGATTTTGAGTAGAGGAATGAGATATCAGAGAATTAGGAGTTTATTTTACTTAGCAACTTTGACTTTAATTTCAGGTGATGAGAATTTGTTATGTAAAGAAAATTTATTTATTCCTTTGTAGAAAACTTTAACAAATGTCTGTTGAAATATTTTTTAAAAATGTATCAAATGGGGCAGCTAGGTGATGCAGTGGATAAAGCACCGGCCCTGGAGTCAGGAGTACCCGGGTTCAAATCCGGTCTCAGACACTTAATGATTACCTAGCTGTGTGGCCTTGAGCAAGCCACTTAACCCCATTTGCCTTGCAAAAAACCTAAAAACAAAACAAAACAAAATGTATCAAATGTCTATTATTTGCTGCACAACACTGTGCAAGGCAAAGATCAATTTGGTCCTACTCCCATAGAACTTATCTTCTAGTGGAAAAATGGACATATATGCAGATCTTCATAATACAAAATCTAATCCTTGCTGGATCTAGTCCTTACTAATATAGAAGGAGTTAATCCTTTCTAGCAAGAGCTCTGTGAAAGACAGTGGTATGATATTTTTTTTTTGGTGAATCCATACTTATTGTCACATAAAACCCTTCATGGTTTGACTTCTATTTACCTTTATATACTTATTTTACATTCCTGAATTTGCCAAACTGCTGTTTCCAGATCTTGACATTCTAAATCCCACCTTTATAACTTTGTATTTGGTATCTTGAATACCTGTAATGTATCTCCTCCTTATCTTCATCCTTTTGAACAGGAGTCCTTAATCTGCAGTATAAAAATTTGTTTTTTTACATAAAAATATATTCTGATAACTGCATTTTCATATAATTTGTTTGCTTTGCAATCATAAGTATTTAATTTTATGTATTTAAAGACATAGTATTAAGAAAGGGTCTATAGACTTCACTAGATTTCCAAAGGATCCACAAAAATGATTAAGAACTCCTGCCTCAGAATCTC
Source organism: Macrotis lagotis (assembly GCF_037893015.1). Classification (NCBI taxonomy): domain Eukaryota; kingdom Metazoa; phylum Chordata; class Mammalia; order Peramelemorphia; family Peramelidae; genus Macrotis; species Macrotis lagotis. The sequence continues at coordinate 764,868,219 of NC_133658.1, forward strand.
TAGCTTCCTTGAAGTTTCAACCAGGTACCACAGAGATCTTTGTTTATTTTCCTAGTTATTAGTGCTTTCTCACCCTCCTCAAATTATATTATATTTATCTATTTAAATGCTCAGTTGAATGTCAGTCTTTGAGGGCAACTACTGTCTTCCATTTTGTTTTTATACCCTCATTATTTTGACCATAGTGGGTATAACTTGCTGAATTGGATTGAGTTTCTAGGGAATAAATGTTCCCAAACTTCTACCAACCTGTTCACTTTCAGTTGGTTAAATGTCCTTAGGGACTTTGTTGAGGAATACTTAACTCAAGATCTCTCCAGAATCTCTTCTGATGGGTCAGAGATGAAAAACTTATGCCCTTTAATTGAGGCATTTGGTGTGTATATGGAAACATTCTCAATCAGGTTCCTGCATCCTTTCACAGTGAATCTGAACCCTTCTTCACACAAGGGGAAACTAGGATAGGAGGAAAATACTGGAAAGTTCAGTATGTGGAGTATACTGATGAAACTTTTACCAGAAGAAAGATCCGGTCTGGGGCAGAAATCCATCTTGGAATTCTTGGTATAGTAAATCATTCCAAATATTTCAACCTGGGGGACAGATTTCTATTTGTGAGACCTAATGATTTTAAATAGATTCTTCTTTCCCTCCCCTTTCTCTTCCTCTGTTTACTTTCCTTCTTTCACTTTCTCCTTCCCATTCTCAATCTCTCACAGGCCCAGTCATCAAAGCTGAGGTGGGTGATTCAATAATAGTGACTTTTGCCAACAAAGCAGACAGGGTCTATAGCATTTTGCCCCATGGTGTGTTCTACAACAAAGCCTCTGATGCAGCACCAAACCTTGATGGTAAGTGCTTGTCTATATGAACAAATTCATTTGGTCAAAGCATGAGCAGCTTCATTAGCTCAATTTAATTCAACATTTATTAAACTCCTTTTAGGAATAAAATTCTGTGGTAATGTTGCTTGAATTTACTTAAAAATTCAACTAATGTCAATAAGCCCAAATGAATCAATAATAAGTTTTATTATACTTGGAGTATGGCACTCTGCACACCCTGTCCATTTCTGGGGAATGCATCATTCACAATTCAACAAACAATATTTATACATTATATAAAAAAAGGAAGATGACTTCATTAAATGCAATATTTTTAGCATATTTGTTAAAAGGAAATGTATATTATTGCAACAGGAAATAGGAATGATCTCCTTAGTATAGCTAGTTCCACTAAATCAAAGAAAACTACCTATTACTCCAAAAAAGTGAGGAGAACTAGACTCCCAGGACTCTGGAATCTTCCACCTTCAGCAGCTAACTCTTTTTGTACCAACAAGAGGAGAAAAGGAAACAAGGAAGGGCAACAGGTGCTATAGTTGGTGTTTGCGAAAGGTCACATACAACAAAATGTTTAATATAGAACAAAATGGAGTCAATTATACATTTTCAGAAATTTGCTTTGGACAGTAGAAACTGGAAGTACAAATATAGTTAATACAGTTTCTGTTCACAGTTCCCCATCTAACTGAAAGAAAGATGGGAAGATAAAAAAATTGGAAACAAGGTGGAGGAGGCAGTGTGAGAAAGATGCAAAAAAGAGGACTAGGGCAAGGACAGAGAGAAATCAGAAGAAAAATAGCTTTCATAGAGAGCAGCCTAGAGTATAGGTGAGGTCAGGGATGACTTTGCTTTGATGTCACCTGAGTAGGGTCCTAGTTTAGCTTTTTTATCTCCATTTTTTTCAAGGCAATGAAATTAAGTAACTTGCCTAAGGTCAGTCAGCTAAGTATTAAGTGTCTGATATTGTATTTGAACTCAGGTCCTCCTGATTCCAGGGGCAGTACTCTGTCGACTGTGCCACCTCACCTAATCCCCATTTTTAATAAAATGTTATTGTATTTTATTTTTTCCAATTAAATGCAAAGATAATTTTCAACATTCTTCTTTTTGTAAGATTTTGAATTCCACAATTTTTTTAGTACCCTTCCTTCCCCTCCTCCCCCATGACAGTGAGCAATCTGATATAGGTTATACGTGTACAATCATGTATATTTCCATATCAGTCATATTGTGAAAGAAGAATCACAACTAATGGGGAAAAGCCATGAGAAGAAAAAACATTAAATAAGTAAAGTGAACAGAGTATTCTTTCGTCTGTGTTCAGACTCCACAGTTTTTTCTCTCAATGTAGGAGGCATCTTCCAGCACAAGTCTTTTAGAATTGTCCTTGAGCACTGAACTGCTGAGAGGAGCTGAATCCATCATAGTTGATTGTCATACATGTTGCTGAATTAACCCCCATTTGCCTCATTTTTCTCATCTGTAAAGTGGGAAAATACCTACCTCTCCATTGAGGTAATCCCCATGAGGATTAAATGCAATAATACTTGCAAAGCATTTGCAATGTCTGGCACATGGTAAGTGAAATATAATTATTACCCATTATTAGTTATTACTTTGGTAATTATTAGTTTAGTTAGCTTATATAATCATAATTTATTGATTTAAATAATAGAATAGTTTATAAATATTAGTTCATTAGGGGATCTTTTTTTTAGCATACTGGAAAGTATACTGTGAGCAAAAGTTATAGAATACATCTGTGTTCTGTTTTCAATTCATATCAGTCTTATATGGTCTTTGATCAGAACCATCAAATACTTATTTGTACTTATAATTGTGTACGTAGCATTTAGAGGGTACAAAGAAGTAAAAGGCATATTCCCTGTCCCCACAGAGCTTACAATCTAACTGGAAAGGATACAATTAGTGAACAATTGTTCCTAAAATATAATATATCATCATGCAATGCAATGTAGCAACTTGACATGACATGAAAAAATATATGATATGAGAATATATAGAGAGAACATTTAGAGTATATATAGAATAATATAGTATATTATATTTATTATTGTTGTTTCAGTCTGTCCAACCCATTGGCAAAAATACTGGAATAGTTTGCCATTTTCTTTTCCAATTTATTTTACAGATAAGGAAACTAAGGCAAACAGGGTTAAGTGACTTTCTGAGGGTCACATAACTAAGTATCTGAAACCATATTTGAATTTAGGAAGATGATATATGTAGGTATATGTTTAAGTATATCTTGAATGATGACTATGGAAACTCCTTCTATCTTCTATCTTAATTTTGTTTTTGGAGGGAGTTCAATCCTCGCCTTTTCTCTTATTACTTCAGAGGTCGTTGTCAAGATCTTAAGCTAGAGAAGGATTATCAGGACTTAGCTCCAGGATGACAAATTTACAGAGTGAAGATCACAGTCAAAGCAATATACAAAAAAAAAATAGAGCTTGGCACCATTAGTTAGCAAGAATAATTAGTTCAAATGGGAAATTATCAGATAATTGGCTAGAGGGAATTTGTCTTCCATCCCATAATCTTTCCCTCAGTTCTCCTCTTTTAGGGTTACTTGCCTTGGGCACAAAAATGTCTTCTTTTAGTTCTGGCATATCTATCTCTAGAACCCCGAGTATTGCTTTTTTTTTTTTTGCTTGTTCGACTACTAGTCCAATTTTAGTCAAAGGTAGGCTCACTGATGGCAGACTAAACAGATAGCAAGGGGAGTGGGAGGAAGAACAAAAATGAGAGACCAGTCTCTCAAGACAACTTCTTCCCTTCCTTATAGTGTGCTCTCTTCAGCAGCCTTCTAAGACTCACTTTCATCTCCTTGCTACCTCATCTATATAAGCTTAGGTTTTTTCAGCCCCCTTAATGTACAGATGAAGAAAGTAAGGTTCAACAGACTGCCCTTCCATGCAGCTAGTTCTTTGCTAAGCTGGAATTCAGTTTCTTATCTCCTAATTCTTAGTGTAGTCCTTTACATGGGCTATCTCTCATGACAAAGAATAAAGTTTCTTACACAATGTCCTTGGGATATTTTTTTGTCCTAGTTAAGAAAAGGAATCATTCACTAGGACAATGTGACTCTTACTTGGAACACAATTCTGATTCAAACTACCTTTTTGTTCCTTTCTTGATTTATTGTAATGTGACCAAGTCTTCATAGACATACAAAAAATCAGTCCTCATATACCTCACATAGACTGAAATCACCTTGATGCTCTTCTAAAAGACATGACTAAGTTAAACATTCCAAGTATGTTGGCAATTCAGCTAACAACTAAATTATGTGAAACATAGAATGAGTCCTGAAGCAGATACAATCCTTTCTGTATGAATTCCTGTTTACATTTGATCATTGCTCATACATGACCCTGAAAAGTCAGTAACAGAGGGGAGTGGATGCCCAGACCCTGCTTCTAAGCATTTATTAAGTGTCTACTATGTATTCATCAGTGGAGATACAGATAATTGTATTTCATCCTCAAGGCACTTGGAATCAATGAGAGCATTTACCCGATGTTCAAGAGAGTGCAAGAGAACAAATACAAGAGATAATGCTAGTCCACATGAGTCCATGTATTTGGCCAGACTACCTCTTGCTAGAGTGGACACCTAGGCTATAGGACTTCTTACTCAGGTTAGTTTCATATGTTCTGCTGGTCTACCATGATAGGCCTGCTAAAGAAAGGGTGGTATGGAGGCAACATTCCAGCCTGGTTCAGGGTTTAGTATATTTAGGTGCTGTCTGATCTCTTAAGTCATAGGCTTGGGCAGTATGACCATAGAGCCCATTACCAAGCCTTGATACAAAGTCCACAAGGACCTCAATCCCATAACAGAATTCTGTCACTGATAATTAGTAATAAGTCTTTAGGAAAACTCAGAAGGATTGCCTCAGGGACAAGGGAAAAGGAGAAATGTAAAATTTATCATTTTTACTTTTCTCTGATTCCCCAGCTTTAAACCTTTCTCTCATGTCTCTCAAATACACAGGATCAAGGATTAAAAAGAAGTTTGCCCTTATCTTAAATTTCTGAAAAGCTGTAGGCATATTTTACTTGAATTCTAATTTTAGACAGAACAAGAACATCAACACCATTCAATAAGATATCCCTTGGTACCACTGTCGGGGGCAGAACTCCAGTCTGGATTGAATATAGATCTGAGAGATTTTTATGTTGTTCTGTTCTTATATCTCCCTTTGATTATTTTACTTTGTTTTTCCAAGGGTTCCAGAAGATGGGGGCCCATGTAAAACCGGGTGAAAAATTCACATATAGGTGGCTGGTGCCTGAAAGTGTAAGCCCAACAGTCGATGATCCTCCCTGTTTGACATATATGTACTTCTCAGCTGTGGATCCTATCAAGGACACAAGTTCTGGTCTTGTGGGACCATTGTTGGTCTGTAAAAGGAATACTCTAAAAGATGATGGAACACAGGTACATTATTTCAGTAGGCACTAGATGATTACTGAATTTACTTGGTCTGAAATGTGTTATCCAGGGTCTTACAGTTAGTAAGTGGTTGGAACAGGAATAGAAAATAAAGTTCCCTCCCCCCTTTGTCAAGTCCTTTAGTTGTCAAAGTTGTCTCTCTCTCTCTCTCTCTCTCTCTCTCTCTCTCTCTCTCTCTCTCTCTCTCTCTCTCTCTCTCTCTCTCCAAGTGGGGTTAAAGTGACTTTCCCAGGATCAGGCACCTATCAAGTGTGTCATAGGTCAGATTTGAACTTCAGGTCCTCTTGACTCCAGGGCACTGGCTTCTCCACTGAATCACAACTTTGTTTTTTAGAATGCACTTGGCTTTCAATTTAAAAGGGGGGGGGAATGCTAAGAATTTTTTTATAGTTTGTTATACATTTTTCATGGACTTTTCTTCCTTGAGAAAAATATTGCTTTTTAGACATATTTGGGCATATTTGCAAGGGAAAATGCTAGCCTACATGAGTCCAACTACTAATCTATTAATAAGTATTTATTAAGTGTCTACTATGTATTCAGCACTGGAGATACAAATAGATGTATTTCATTTCAAGGCACTTGGAGTCAATGAGAGCATGCACCCATTTTTCAAGAGAGTGCAAGAGAACAAATACAAGAGATAAAGAGTTGTGTGTAAGAAATAGCAAAAAAGTCAGTTTTGTTGGACTATAATAGAGGGCATGAAAAACAGTAATATCTAATAAGTTTGAAAAGGTCACTTGGGACCAGGTTGTGAAGGGTTTTAAAATGTCAAACAGGAATTTCAAACTTGTTCCTGGAGACTGTAAGAAGTCATTGATGTTGATTGAATTGAGGAATAAAGTGGTCTAACCTATGCTTATGGAAAAATTACCTGGGCAGTTATTGAAAGGAGGATGAGATGGAGAAAGGGTAAGGGCTATTAACACTTTTAGGAAAAAAGAGTCTAGTTCACAGTCATGTGAATGTTCCCAATGTGACTCTAAAATAAAGTGAAGTCATTTCAATTCAGTAAACATTTATCAAGAACCCATGTGTGCCAGGCACCATAATAGGTTCTGGAGATACAAAGATAAAACTGAAACAGGCCCTGAATCCAAAGAGATTGCATTTTACTGAGCAGAAACATTTATACAGATGAGTAAATAGAAAATTTGGAGCAGCTAGGCAGTACAGTGGATAGAATGCAGGATCTGGAATCAGGAAGACTTGTCTCCCTAAGTTCAAATCTGACCTCAGACAGTTACTGTTCGACAAATCACTTAAATCTGTTTGAATCGGCTTCCTTATCTCTAAAATGACTTGGAGAAGGAAATGACAAATCTCTCCAATATCTTTGCCAAGAAAACCTTACAAAGAGTTGGACATGACTGAAACAACTGAACAACAAAATTCAAAACATATACAAAGTAATTTTTGGAAGGGGGGCTACTACTACCTACTCTTAAAGTTCTGAAAGAAATAGAGATATATGAAAAGTTCTGTTTGTAACTCAGTTTGGTACACTGAGAAATCCAGATCAGAAAGAATGAATAAATGAATGAAAAAAACATTAAATAAGGACTTCATGTTTATTAGGCACTGTACTAGAGACACAAATATTTTTTAGAAGCTAGTACCTGACCTTAATGAGCTTTCATTTAACAACATCATATAACAACAATAAGGGGATAGTGACCAGAGATGGGGTGTTTTGGATTGCAAAGTCATAGGAATGAGTGGAGCCCCAGGACAATTGATTGAAGTGACTTTTACAGGAATGATAATATGGAGTTAGAGTATTAGAACTGGATACCCAAATAAATCAAAATTACTACCGCTTACAGGTTTGAAAGCAATAAGTTAAGAACAAAAAAAAACACCTTGCAATTAGGAAATAATTAGGCACTTCCCTCCATAGTAATTTTCCTTGAGTTGATAGGGATAAACCTCGAGGCTATAGCTATTATTGATCTTCACCAGCTAGTGCTGCCTTGATGAGGAAGATTACATCAGTTTACAAGAACTCTTCATCTCTTACTATTTCTCTTCACTCCCATCCACACCTAAGGCACTTGTGCAGTCTATAGACTGTATTTTTTTCAGTTCCTTTTCTGTGTCCTTGTTTAGAGGGGAGAAGACAGAGGGTTTTAGCTGTCATCAAACAAGGTCACTGCCTGGGGGATTGTCAACAATGCATTTTTGACATTCATCAGAATAGATGCTGAATCTGCAACTTTGTTTTTTAGAATGCACTTGGCTTTCAATTTTAAAAAGGGGACAATGCTAAGAATTTTTTTGTAGTTTGTTATACATTTTTCACGAACTTGTTTCTTTCTTCATTATAGAAAGGAATAGACAAAGAATTCTATCTACTCTTTACAGTCTTTGATGAGAATCTGAGCCAGTATCTGGATGAAAACATTCGGAAGTTTACCTGGAGACCCTTTGGTGTTGACAAAGAAGATAAAGAGTTTGTGAAATCCAATCGAATGAATGGTAGCAAAAATATTTATGACCTCTATCATTGAAAAACAATTTTCTTTGAAATGTAAAATATTCTGGGGATTTCAAACCCACATTTTGCAGCTGCTGCAATTTTAATTCCTAGAGTTCTTTTTGAAGTACTTGCCCATTAGTTAGTTATTTCATCTCCCAGTTCATAAGCTTTAAGTGATTATGTTGTGATTTATCAGTCTTCCAGGAATGTTGTGAAACTTAATTAATACTTCTGAAACTTTAAGCATCCATAGCATGACACAAATTCTGCAGAATTATTCAGTTGAATTATCAAGTAAACCTTCCCCCATAAATTCAGAAAACAATTGACACTACTAAATACTACTAAATACATTACTGTGTTTAAAATGAATCTTTGCGATAATTAAAGCTACCCAACACAGATTCATATATATCCTTCCAACAGAATATAAGTAGAACAAGAATTATTAACCTGGGGTCTATGAACATGTCTTTTTAATTATAAAGATTTTATTTATTTTGAATTTTACAATTTTTCCCCTAATCTTACTTCCCTCCCCCTTCCCCCACATAAGGCAATTTGCCAGTCTTACATTGTTTCCATGGTGTACATTGATCCAAATTGAATGTGATGAGAGAGAAATCATATCCTTAAGAAAGAAACGTAAAGTATAAGAGATAGCAAGATGAGACAATAAGATATGTTTTTTTTTTTTCCTAAATTAAAGGTAATAGTCTTTGGCCTTTGTTCAAACTCTGCAGTTCTTTCTCTGGATACAGATAATATTCTCTATTGCAGACAGCCCCAAATTGTCCCTGATTGTTGCACTGATGGAATGAGTGAGTCCATCAAGGTTGATCATCACCCTCAAGTTGCTGTTAAGGTGTACAGTGTTTTTCTGGTTCTCTTCATCTCACTCAGCATCAAGTTCATGGCATCATCACTTCAAGCTCCAGGCTTCCTTGAATTCCCATCCCTTCTGGTTTCTAATAGAACAATAGTGTTACATGGCATACATATACCATAGTTTGCTAAGCCATTCCCCAAACTGAGGGACCTTTACTTGATTTCTAATACTTTGCCACCACAAACAGGGCTGCTATGAATATTTTTGTACAGGTGATGTTTTTTTACCCTTTCCCCATCACATCCTCAGAGTATAGACCCAGTAGTGGTATTGCTGGATCAAACGGTATGCACAATTTTGTTGCCCTTTGGACATAATGAACATATTTTTTTTAAAAAAAATGTTTCGGTAACTATATTTTAATGTGATTAGTTCCCTTTGTGATCCTATGTACTTTATTTTATACTTGTAAAAACATCATTCTAAGAAAGGATCTTCATTAGAGAGAGAACAAGTATCACTAGATTAGCAAAAGGGATTATGTCACAAAAAGATTCAAGACTCCAAGAATTAATGATTCCTTGAAGGACTTAAAGATATAAATATTTGTATCTCTAATACAATGTCTAATAGTAAGACCTAAAGTCCAGGAAAATATTTGTTCTCTGTACACCTAGAACTTGATTTGTGAATTTTTTTTTCACTTTTCATCAATAGTTAAATTCAGCAAGCATTCATTAAGAAAATGGTCTTTTTTTCTCTTATCAGCCATAACAATATCAATTTATCTTATTATAGGTGAATAAAACTTGTTTTTGGTCAATGTCTGGATGGTTAAACATAGCATCATAGATTTAGAGATGAAGGAAAGTTTAGAGATTATCTAGTCCAACTTCTTCATTTTACAAATAAGGAAAACAAGACCTAGAAACCTTGGCTCTTGTCCTTGGCAATGAATATAATATTAAAGCAAGGAGTCAAATTGAGAATTTCAAAATTCAAATTCAACCCTTTCTCTACCACAGCCATGGGGCCTTCTAGATTTCCTATAATGCCAAATGATTATTCAACACTGTAGAAACCCTCCTATGAATTATGGAAGAAAGAGAGTGGTGAATTTCTCAAGCCTTTCAATCATCTTCTTTATGGGGTATTTAAAGTCTTAAAAAAAACTTTCACTGGACAGGAAGCATCATGAGATCCAATTTTGTAGCTACTATTCTCAATATGGAAGCCTCAGCAGTTGAACTTATAATTCATCCCATTGACTAGTGGCTTTATTTCATAACATGTTCAAATCAATTCAGTAAATTTGTTTTGGGCACTTACCAGGACACTGGAAGACATAAAGGTTAAATAAGACGTAATTCCTGTAATGATAGAAACTTCAGTCCAACAAAGGAATATTTTTGGTCTAGAACTATGATTTCATTAGTATTAAAAAAAATCACCCTTCTATTAATGAAATTCGGCAACTGTTCTACAATTTATGTTCTTAGAGAACTTTCTAGAGCCGGAAGATGCTAAGTGACTTGGGCTTGCATAGCTATTATGTCTTAGGGTTGCTACTTGAACCTACCCTGACTCAAGACCAGTTCTCTCTCTCCTGTGACATTCTGCCTCTCATTAGTGGAATTTGCAATTTAGCAAGATACACAAAAGAAGTTTGGACTAGTGGAAAAAGCTTTAGGTTTGGAATCAAATGACCTTAATTGAATTTGGTCTAATACTTATTTGTGTGATTCTAGGTAAGTCACATATCCTCCCTCGATCTGTTTCCTCATCTGTAAAAAGAAGTGGATTGACTTCTAGATGGTTCTAAGGTCCTCTCAGTTACAAATCTATAATCCTATGATACTGGATTAATAGCTGCACATGTTTAATGAATTAGAAGAGGAAGGCTATTGCTCATAAGAGAGATAGGGGAAAACTTTCCAGAAAAGGTGACATTTGAATTGAATTTCCTGAATGGGAGAGTCTTCCAGGCCTAGAAAATATGCATGATCAAAGGAACAGTGGGGGAAAGTAAAACTATCTAAGGCTAAATATGCACTTGAGTTGAGGTAGAGGAAGGGCATGCAGCTGCCAGTTATTCTCTGAACTCATTTCAGGGAGTCAGGAGATAGCCTCTGGTTTGACATGTGGGATTTGGAAACTGACCTGGGTATGATGAAGAAGAAAGGAGTTTAATTGGAAATCTAGCTGAAAGGGGAGGGGAGATCATTTGAACTTTAATTGATAGGTTGGAACTGGACAGTGGAGAAGATGGGATCAGGTATCTGAGTCATGAAAGTCCTAGCTCTGGCCAGATGCAGAATATATGTGGTATGAAGCCTGTAAGACATCTGGAAAGGTAGTTGGCACTTAATGGTTACATAACCCTTGATGGTTATGTAACAACTATAGTATGCACGAAATAGTCTATATTCAATACTACTAGCTGAGAAGCTGCCAATGAATGCATGAACAAGGCAGAGTTAATTTATTTTAAATGTCCTCTGCAATTACCAAACTCTTAGTAGATAAAAGGGATGAGATTGTGTAAGACATATATAGGTGAATGCATCTACATTGAGTACTGATGATGATATAAAAAGAGAAATGTAAATTAAATTATGTTTCCACCTTATAGGCATTACATTGGTAAAGATGGCAGTCAGTCAGCTAGAATTCACTAATCACCTACTATGTGCCAGACAAAAAAGTAAAACAACAAATATTAGAGAGCCTGTGAAAAAACAGGTACTATTGTTGAAACCAAGAATAGATAACAATCTTTCTAGAAAACACTGGAATTATACATAAAAAATTATTAAACAGTGACCCATTGATCTAACTAAATCACTACTTAAGACATCCTATAGTACAAAAATGTTTATAGTTGGTTTTGAGGTATCAAAAAACTGGAAACTAAAGAGATGCCTTCAACTGAGGAATGGCCAAAACAAATTGTGAATATGATGTAATACTATTCTGCTGGAATACTACATTATGAATATGATGTAATATTATTATGCTATTAGAAATGAGGAAATAGATAATTTCAAAAAGATGCAGAAAAACTTGTAAGGACTGATTCAGACTCACTTCAAAGTAACCTGTACTAGAACAATTTATGCTATACCATTAATATTTCTGATGACTTTATATATATGTTATTTATATATATATACATGTATATACAATATACACACATATATATGTATATACACACATGTATATATACTATATATATATATACATATACACATACATTTTTGAAGACTTCATAAACTAATGAAGAATGAAATGACCAGAACCAGAAGAATAATTTACACAGCACCTACAGCTTTGTAAAAGACAAAAAATTTTGAAAACTGTAATAACTATAATAAACTCAATGACCATTCAGAATTCCTGAAGACTAATATCTCCTAACAAAGAAACAATGGACTCAGGATGCAGAATGAGAAATAATTTTTAAGACAGCCAGTGAGGGAATTTGTTTTGCTTGACTATGCTTATAAGTTACAAGGAATTGGTTTTATTTTTTAAATGGATGGAGGTATTTAATTTAAAAATTAAGTTTTAAAAATGCAGGCACATTAATATGTATAGTTATTCTCCATTTGTAATTGTATTTATGTATATATGTTTATGTTTGAGATATCCCTGCAGTGACTCAAGATAGTTAGAACTAGAAGATACCTTATAAAGTATCTATTCCAACAGATTCAATTTATAGGAAAGGAAATTAAGGACTTGTAACAAGAAGTAATTTTCTCAAGGTCACTAGGGTAGTAAATACAAGAGTCAGGGTTCAAATCCAGTCCCTCTAGCTCCAAATCCAGTGCTTTATCCATGATTCTGGAGGGGCATTGGTAAAATCTGCCCTCCCTGGTTAGACTCTAATTTTAGTATTTTAACCGTAATAACAAATCAGGCAACAAATTTATACTTGAACTTATACTTCATTATCTTATCCTTCAAGAATCCTAACTATATCACTTACTAGTTGTGTGACCAAGGGCGTAAGTTCTGTGGGCATTTGTTATCTCATCTGTAAAATGATTGGGTTCCCCCAATCCTTACAGCTGGTATGAATCCATAGACTTTTCTTTGCTATATTGAGACAGTTGAGGAGAATTGTAGAAGAGGAATTGTAAATTATAGTTGCTATTATTTATGTATTTCCATGATAATTTTCAAAGGCAAGCACATGGTACAGTGATGATGTTTGTCCTTCTTGAAGAAGACCATGACATCAGGGAGATCAAGTATGTAAACTGCATTTGCATGAGGGTAGTGCTGTGTTAAATCACCAGCCTCATTTTCACCTCCAGATCCATTTGGGTCAGATATGAATCAGGATGACTGGCTATAGCTCTGGATGAGAGCCAGTCAGACTTGTCCAAGGTCATACAGCTAGAAAGTATCTGGGGCTGAATTTGAACTTAAATCGTCCTGACTTCAGGGCCAGTGCTCTACCCACTGCCACTGTTTAGTTTGCCCCTGTGGTGTACTAGAAACTACTCTAGATTTGTACGTCAATCTTTTTTTTTTTTTTTAGGTTTTTGTAAGGCAAATGGGGTTAAGTAGCTTGCCCAAGGCCACACAGCTAGGTAATTATTAAGTGTCTGAGACTGGATTTGAACTCAGGTACTCCTGACTCCAGGGCCGGTGCTTTATCCACTGCTCCACCTAGCTGCCCCTGTACATCAATCTTAACTCTAATTATGACCAGTGTGAATATTCAAGACATTGCCCTTTCTTATCTGCAAAATGAAGAGGTTGGCCTAGATGACTACGGTCCCTTCCAGTTTTAAATTCTTTGACTCTTGAACTACTTTAACAGATTATTGTTCTTCACAATGGAAATATGCTCTTCTTTCATAAATAACAATCATTTCTCTTTCCTTTTGTTGACTTTAGCATTGTTCAACTGTGAAATAGAATACCCACATTGTATATATACATATATATATATATATATATACTTATATTTTTCTTTAAGTATGTTTTTATTTGCATTGGTTATCTGGATATCATGTCTGTTTTAAAAGTTGTAAGGGAGTCTTCCTAACACAAAGAAACCCATTTAAGCAGAAACATCTGATAACAGTGACACTATCTGCATTCCCTGCCTCTCTTCTGGGGGGAGAGAGCTATGTTTCATTAACCAATTTCTGGAACCATCACTGACTTTTTTATTTCTCATATTTGGACTTCCTTTTTAATGATCATTTTCATTTATAGTGTTCTAGTCATCATACAAAAGTACCTTTTGCTTCTGTTTATCCCACTCTACCTTAGTTCACATTCATTTTGCCACATTTCCCTCAATTCCTCATACTTATTTCTCTCTGCACAAGAATATTTTACTGAATTCATGTGTCTCAGCTTGCTCAGATATTCCTCAACAGATGGAAACTCAATTTCCCCCCCAAACTTTTCCTATGAAAAAGGAGGCTTCTATGAAAATGGTGGTATATGTATTAGAGTTTGTTTTTGCTTTTGGCTACCTTGGTGTATTTGTCAAGTAGCAAAACTGTTTAGTCAAATGGATATGGACAATTTAGTTGATTTTATTTTATAATTCCAAATTGCTTTCCAGAATGATGGATCAGTTCATAACTCAAGAAGATATTATTATTAATATTACTATCATTAATTTATTATTATTGATATCATTTATCATTATCATTCAGCAACCAGATGGTGCAGTGGAGAGGCTACTATGCCTGGGATCAGAAAGATTCATCTTTCTGACTTCAAATTTGGCCTCAATTCTTACTAAATTAGTTACTGTTAGTAAGACAGTGATCCTGTCTGCCTCAATTTCCTTATGGTAAAATGAACTGGAGAAGGAAATGGCAAAGCACTCCAGTATCTTTGTCAAGAAAACCCCAAATGAAACCAAAGAGTTGGACATAACTGAAACAACTGAACAATAGCAACAGCAAATTATAATTTTATTATCATTCCTTTTGTTATTATTACCATTATTAATAACAATAACTAGTATGTATGTATATATATATATATATATATATATATAGACACACATGCACATGCATATCACTTTAAGATTTGTGAAGCACTAAAACAATCTTGTTTTATCCTCACAACAAATCTGGAAGATATATGTTATTACTATCCCCATTTTACAGATGAAGAAATTGAAGGAAAGAGAGGCTAAGTGACTTGCCAGGAATTACACAGTTAGAATATGTCTTAGGCAGGATTTGAGCTCAGGGATTCCTGACTCCAGGTCCACCTAGTTGTCTCAATTATTAATTTAACCATTTTCTCACAGGGTCTCCAATATTGTTTCCACTTTTTTTTATCATCTTTGGTTATTTGCAAAGTGTTGTGCAGAACTTCAGAATAGCCTAATTAATTCTCTTACTATTAGGAATTTGTAGCATGTTTGCATGTAGTTGTCTATAGTGTAATTTTTTAAAAAACACTCTGCAAATCCTTTGAACACTTTTTCTGTTGGTTAACAGCTCTTAGTTTTATCTATTTTATAGATTCCTTAAATAATTCTATTAAACTTTTATCAGTGATATTTAATGCAAATCTTACTGAACATAAGTTGATATTGTCAGCACTCACAGCATTAGATTTGCCTCTAATCATTTGTTTCCTTTTTCTTTTATTCAGCTGTAAATGGTTATATGTTTGGCAATCAGCCTGGCCTGGATATGTGCAAAGGTGACAGAGTTTCCTGGCATATGATTGGAATGGGTACTGACACAGATATGCATGGAGTCACTTTTCAAGGGAATACTATTCATCTGAGAGGGACTCACAAGGATACTTTGGCTCTCTTCCCACATATGGCCACAACAGCATTTATGCAGCCAGACCGTGCAGGTAAATTTGCAGGTTCTATCTTGGTCAAATTGTTATACTTTATGTCTCTATGGGGGTCTCTGCATAAGGACAAATCCTTTGTATGTTACTGGCAACCAGAACCTAATTATATCCATCATGATTTTAGTCAGAGATTCCTCTGGGTAAAGGATTAAGACTTTAAATTAGAATTTATATTGCTAAGGAAATTAAAATCCTCAGAAACCATATCCAGCAGAGTCCTGAAAATGATTCAACCCTATTCCCAGAAAAGATATATCTCATATAACTGAGTATTCAGTCCTAATGAGGACCACATTTTCCTTAATCTACTCAACCAGAAATACCTTCATCTATATTGTCACAAAGCATCCAGCAGGCACAGACAACCAAGTTATTGACTGATCAGTAGTACTTACTTGGTAGATCACTCAAGAAGTTTTGCCTTCTAATAAGTTAATCCCCCAGTGGTCCAATGGTCCATTAAGAGTAGTTTACAATGCTACTAGTCTTCTGAAGGACTCTTGCATGGGATATGGTGCATTAGGGGAACCAGTGTTGTCTAACTTCAAAGAATTTGTGACCCCTTTTAAAGGAAGTTCTCATAAATGTGAAGAATTTGTTTCTTTTCCCCTATCCCACATTTCTCCGAGATGTGGTGAAGAAGGACTGTTAAGTTTAGACCCCCTTAACATCATCCCATCTTCCTTCCTCCTTTGCTCCAGATAATCCTTCTCCTTACTAAACCCATCCTTGTGTTTTTGATCCCATCACCTCCTGCTTTCTCTAGGAGTTTGCTCCTGCAATTATCCTCTCTCTCTCTAATTTTCAGTTTCTCTCTCCCTGCTGCCTTTATACCTCCTCCTTTAAAGAACCATCTCTTGACCCATAAGCTGTTGTATTATTTTCCCTTCCATTTCTTGTTCTATCTCCCCGTGTGTCTTCTTGTATACATCTATTTTTGCACTTTGACACTGGAGTAGCCCCATATCACCTTCCACATGGACCATGGCAATAATAGCCTTCTGGTTGATCTCCCTATGTCCAGTCTCTCACTCCAATCCATCTCAGTTGTCAAATTGATCTTCCTAAAGTGCAAATTAGACTATATCAAACCCCATATTTAATAAACTCTAATGACTCCCTATTACTTCTAGGAAGAAGCTAAAATATAAAGTCTTGTTTGCCCTTCACAGTCTTTCATAGCCTGTCCCCTTCTAACCTTTCCAATCTTCTTATACCTCACTTCCTTTCATATATTATGCAACATATTGACACTAGATTCCTTGCTGTTCTCTATATACTCCATTTCTGGACTTTGAACCCCAGACCTGG
Organism: Macrotis lagotis; assembly: GCF_037893015.1. NCBI lineage: Eukaryota > Metazoa > Chordata > Mammalia > Peramelemorphia > Peramelidae > Macrotis > Macrotis lagotis. The sequence continues at coordinate 764,885,029 of NC_133658.1, forward strand.
AATGCTTTCCTCTTCATGTCCACCTCCTAGCTTCCCTGAGTTCCTAGAAGTCTTAGCTATAACCCTACCTCCTGCATTTCCTAGTCCTCCTTAATATTTGCCACATTTGTCTTATCTAAGAGATTATCTACAATCTATGCTAATTGACTGACTTTTAGAACCAGTCTCTAAGAAACTGCAATCTACTTTTGAAGCATCTGCATCTCTCCCACTCACTTTTCACCTACTAACATTAGGTCTCAAAGCTAACTATGTCTTTTACTCTCTAAATTCAATGACATATTTTTATCCTTTCTGCTGAAGAACATTATTAATTATCTCCTCCTCCTGGATATCATTTTTGTAATATTGCTCTCTGATCTCCTACTGGTCTTTGGTTTTTATACCTACTCTCCTTTACAAGATTTCACCCCCTAACTGTATTCGCCCCCAATTGCTCTGAGACTGGATTTGAGTTCTTTGTTTCCCTTTCTATCCCATCTCTTGGTAAGAGCAGAAGTATACTTGGGTTCCTATTATTACCTTTGTGGCAATGACATTTGTGTATAAACATATATTGAGATATATGTATACATATGTTGAGATATGTATATATACATGTATTGATGCAATATAGCTATATATTTTTTGTCTATTTCCATAGCATCACACTACCAGCTGCTTGTTTTTTTTAAATAAATATTTTATTTATATTTCCAACTACATGCAATGGTAGTTTTTACCAATCTTTTTTTGGCAAGGCTTTGAGTTTGTACCTCCTCCATCTCCTCCCCTACCCCTGACAGAAAGCAATCTGATATAGGTTTTGGATTTGTAACTATGCTAGACATAGATCGATATTGAACATGTCATAAAAGAAGAATCAGATTCAAATGGAAGAGAATATTATAGTGATAACAAAACTACTCAATATATAACACATAGGATAACTTTTAAAAATTGAAGGTAATAAGCTTTGGTCTTAATTTAAACTCCTCAGTTCCTTCTCCCTCACAAATATTTTAAAATTGCCTTTTGAGACTGCTGAAATGAACAAGTCCATCAGGGTTGATCATCACTCCCATGTTGTTGTTAGTGTGTATAATGTTCTGGTTCTGCTCATCTCACTCAGCATCAAGTCATATAATTCTTTCCAGGCTTTTCTGAAATGCCATCCCTCATGATTTCTTATAGAATTTTGTGTTCCATCACATACATATACCACAATTTGTTCAACCATTCCCCAATTGATGGGTATCCCCTCAGTCTCCAATCTTTGCCACTACACAAGAGCTGCTACGAATATTTTTGTACATGTGGAATTTTTACCCTTTTTCATGATCTCCTCAAGAAGAGTGGTATTAATCAGCTGCTTGATTTACATCTCAAAGTAGATGTTCTGTAGGTCTTTCAACTCAATATATATATATATATATATGTATATATATATATATATACATATATATATGTATAAAATGGAACTTATTCTCTTTTCCTCCCCCATAAAAACCCACTCTCTATCCAAACTTTCCTATTTCTTTTGAGGATATCTCCATACTTCTAGTCACCCAGGTTTGTAATCTTGGAGTCATCTTTGACTTTTTAGCCCTGTTCTCACTCTTTATCACGCTATCTAATCAGTTTCTGCATTTTAAAAATTCTATTTTCAGGGGCGGCTAGGTGGCAGAGTGGATAAAGCACTGGCCCTGGAGTCAGGAGTACCTGGGTTCAAATCCAGTCTCAGACACTTAATAATTGCCTAGCTGTATGGCCTTGGGCAAGCCACTTAACCCCATTTGCCTTGCCAAAACCTAAAAAAAATTCTATTTTCATAACATATCTTGCATTCAGTCCCTTCTGCCTCCTATACAACCCTAAATCAGGCCCTCTTCATCATTTTTAACTAGAATCTTGCAGTAGTTTCCTTGTTGGATTTCCAGCATTTAGCATTGATCCTCTGCAATTCATCCCCTGCCTAGCTGGCAAAATAATCTTCTAGAGCACAAATCTGTTTGATCATAAGACTCTCTATTTAGCAACTTTCAGCAGTTTCCTCTGGGATGAAAACACAAACTCTTCAGAGTGATCTGTAGTTTTTCCTCATCTGGCTCCAGTCTCACTTTCTAGTATTTATTCCATAATTTTTCTTCATGTAATCTACATTTCACAAACTTGACTTACTCTTTCTTTAATTCAATACTCTATTTCTCACCTTCATGCCTTTGCCTGGAATTCATTCCTCGCATCTACTTCTTAGAATCCTTAGCTCTCCTTCATGATTCAGGTGTTGCCTCTTCTGGGAAGTCTTTCCTGATCTCCTTTCACTAGTTGTAACCCTTCTTTTCTCATACAACCCTTCTTTATCCTATACATAGTTATCTGTTTACATGTATAACTACTAATAGAATGTAAGTAACTTGAGGACAGGAACTGTTTCATTTTTAACTATCTCCAATACATACCAAACAAAAATTGTACATGTTGTAGTTCATTCATTTTAGTCATGTCTGACTCCTTATTACCCCATTTTGGATTTTCTTGGAAAAGATGCTGGAGAAGTTCACCATTTCCTTCTCCAGTTCATTATGCAGATAAGAAAACTGAGATGAAACGAAGTTAAATGCCTTGCCCAGGGTCACACAGTTAGTAAATGTCTGACACTAGATTTAAACTCAGAAAGCTGGGTCTTCCTGATCTGATGCCTGGCACTCTACTATCCACTGTACCATCTGGCTATCGAGTAATGTACATAGCTTTAATGATTTACATTACATGACATGAATGCACATAGATTTAATGAATACTTGATTGGCTAAGTGCATAGAGCACTGGGCCTGGCATCAAGAAGACACATGTTCCTGAGTTTAAATCTAGCCTCAAACACTTACTAGCTGTGTGATCCTGAGCAAGTCACTTAACTGTGCTTGTCTCTGATCCTTATCTGCAAAAATGAGTTGGAAAAGGAAGTGGCAAATCACTTTGCAAATCTTTGCCAAGAAAACCCCAAGTGGGATCATAAAGAATCAGACATAACTGAAATGAATGAACACAATGAACAATTAATGAACTGGTCTAGATGTTTCATTTGTGCCATACTTTTAATTCTATCATTCTTGGCACTTGGCACAAACATGAACTACCAGCACAGTGGTTAATAATGAAGATACAAAGAAATGTAAGACATGCTCCCTGCCTTTAAAAGGCATACACTCTAGAAAAAGGAGAGATGAAAGCTAACTATCTTTAAAATAGCTCCAAATACCAAGTCAGCAGGAGAGTCAGTAAGTGCAATTGGGGCTTAGCACAAACAGCAAGACTGAAGAACCAATTTCTCCTCTTCTAAGCATTTAACTTTCACTGTGTCCAGAAATCAGTCTGCCTTTCAAAAGGAGTCTTTGCCTGCTGTGTCAAATTTATTAATGGACATTTTGCTTCTTTGACCCAAGCACTGAATTGCTGTGTAGTCTTCTCAGTATCATCAGTGAAGACATTAGTACTACATCCCTGAGACTTGAACTACAAAATCTTTCCCTAAAAACTGACTGAGACTAAGTGATCTGAAATCTCATAAGGAGTCCTAGTTTTTAAACTGCTTTTGGTTGACTAGTAGATTCATGGTAACTCCCAAACCAGAGAGAAGCCTCCACCTGACATAAAGCTATTTCCTCAAATTTCACTCTTTAGGCCTGAAGGATGTTTAGGGGTGAGGTGGGGTGGGGATGAAGGGGAGCCCTCTGGATGGTCAAAGTGTCATTCCCTGGAGTAGCTTGCTGACAATGAGCCCACTCATTCTTACTCTGCTTGGCTCCAAAATTAGGGCCCAGGACAAATTAGGAATAATGGGAGCAAGTAGAACTTCCTCTCAATTAGAATTAATGATAGCAACAATAACAGTAGTGAACATTTATATAGTGAGGGGTTAAGCTCTTTACAATCATTTTTTGGTACTTCTATACTTCCTATTTTATAAATGAGGAAACTGAGGCAAGAATTGGTAAAGTAATTTGCCCAGGGTAATACATCTAATAGGTGTTGGAGGCTAGATTTGAACTCAGGTCTTCTTGATTTCAAACTCAGTACTCTATTGATTGTGCTCCCACTCCAAATTGACCAAAAATGATTTGAATAGGCAATTGTTAATTGCCTGTCACCCGAGGTCATCAAGACTGGTTGAACACTCATTAGGAATTTAATAGAGGGGATTTCGGATAAACTAAAGATTGGATTAAATGACCAATGAGAACCCTTCCAACATAGAAATTTTATGATTTTTATAATGACAAATATTTTTACAATGTTTATAGAATTCATTTTAGGTCCTAATTCAATTCGTGTTATCTGAAATAAGATCCCTGAATATCTTAAAACCCTATATCACAGAGTCTCTGACGTGGAAGGATCCTTGGAGGTAATCAAGTTGGATACTTAAATCCCATTTATAGTATCAAACAGAAGGTTTCAATCCCTGCTTTTCCATTTATGATCTATATTATTTGTATAAATTATTGAACTTCCCTGGGCCTCAGGCTTCTTATCTGAAAAATAAATGACCTGTAAGTTCTCTTTTAACTCAAAATCTACAATTCTAAGGGATCTTCTATCTAGACTTTTCTTAAACACCTCCAATGATGGTGAACTTGCTATCTTTTATTGCTGTTCATTCCATTAAAAATTTTTTGAAAACTTTTTAAAGTTTTCAAAGCTTTCTTAAGGATTTTGTAATGGATATGCCAGACATGATTCCTGATATTTGGGAAATTATTCATTTCATTTCATTTGTCCCTAGCCCTCATTTTCTGATGAGTAAGAATGACAGGACAGTGGTCAAAAAAGGTGTTTTGGGTTGTTTTTTTTTTTCTGGGGGGGGGGGTTTGTTTTGTCCACCCTAGTTATTTCTTTTTTAAACTTTGAAAAGATCATTGCTTAACGGTCCCACCAGATTTCTGTAGGTTTCCTAAGTTTGTATTCTGGGGTCCACCAAAAAAGATTGCACAGGGGTTTCTGTCCTGCTCTGAATCTCCAGAAACTTCATCATGTAGCTTTTAGGAAAAGGGGCCATTTGAAGGGAGCACAGCATGAAGCTAATTGGTTAGAAAGTAATGCCAACAGAAGTTGCTTATCCTGAAGGTCTCTCTCTCTACTTCACTCAGTTGAGCAAAGGGTTGCATATGTAGACTCTGATCCTTATCAAGGAAGATAACTTGAAATTTCCCTCTCCACAGCTGTTCTAATCCAAAGATGGATAATAGGACATTAAGTGATTCACTTTTATGGGCAAGTTTCTGCTAAGAAAATATTGTAATGTTAATCTGAGTGTTTCTCCATTCTCCTGTTTGGATTCCTTCAGAAATCCCAATTGGGTTTTATATTATCTGATGGTCATTGATTAGCTTGTGTTTACAAATTACAAATCTAGTTAATTTAACAAAACAGTAATGGTATTGATTAATCATAAAATAAATATATAATTCAGTTTAAAATCAATTAATGTTTTTCATATAAGTATAAAACAACTGGTTGGTTGATCTTCCTATTGACCTTTATAATTCAACCAGTTCTGGCATAATGTAATAAATCAGTAATGAAAACTTTTCTTTAGTTATAGGTTGTATAAAAATAGTACATTTGTTTTTCGGAGAAAGCACATGATTTTAGAGTCTCATATGTAAGGTAGTAGTATGTAGAATGATCCAAAATAGTAATATTCTATCAATGACATAAAATAACTTTTATATTCATTAAATATTAGCAGTAGAAAAGACACAGACAAGTTGCTTTGTGGTATCAAAATATTTTTCTTCATCATAAATTAATTCTGAACTGGAAAACATTTTTTACATGATTTCATGTAAAATTACTCGATTTCAGATTGGTAAATTTTGGTTTGGAAACAAATATTTATTCTTGAAAGCAAAAATCAATCAACCCCTTGCAACAAATACAAAACAATTTCTCTTTCAGGCATTTTTAAAGTGTTTTGTAGCACAATGGATCATTTTACAAAAGGTATGAAACAAGTGTATGAAGTCAGTGGCTGTGACAACATGGAAGCTTTGGAGAAGCCCTATGGAATGATAAGGACTTTCTACATTGCTGCTGAAGAGATAGAATGGGATTATGCACCTAACAAAAACTGGGAGACTGAAAAACAGCACTTGGATGCAGGAGGAGAAAGGTACCAAAGACCAATTCATTGGTTTACCATGAGACACTTGCTAGAATTTACTGGAAAAAAAATAGAAACCCAAAGATACATTGATTTTATAGACTTTAAGTTAAGAATTTTGAGAAGGACTTTTATTTCTCCTCACTGTGCTTGAGAACCACTGATTTCTATTCCTGAAGGGGAACTAGAATGCCCTCATTTGAGTACATTTTTCCTTGTGGATATGCCTAGTACAAGTACTTTGGATGGTGATTAATATCTACCTGTGAAAGATTTGAGTAAGTATGGAAAAATGAAAGCCTGGATGGCAAGAAAGGCAGATTTTCCAGAGGATGAATGTGTTGAGATTGTATAATACTTAAGGTGGAAGGTGTGAAAAGGGACTGAACTCTCATACATCTTGAATATATATTCAGGGAAGGGGAAAGGTAGGCTGAAGTGGATATAATTCAATGGGAAGTGGGCTAAGAGTGAGTTTTGAGAACTAGCCCAGATAGAGATGGAATTAGAAGAGAGAATGGGGCAATGTGGCAATGTTTATATTTGTGTGTATATATAAATATGCATATGCCATACACAATCTATTTATAGATCCTTATATAATTACCGTATGCTTATTATGAATATATTTTACATATACTCATCTCTCAACTTGTAGTCTCTTCCAATGGAATGTAAGCTCCCTTGAGAGTAGGGACTGTTTCATTTTTGTCCCCTGTAATCAGCTCTTTCCTTATAATTCTTACACACATATATGCTGCTTATATACAACCACTTTCACAAATACCTTGCTCTTAATACAGCAAGGTGACTAATTTCCAATAAGCCAATTCTGGCAATAAGGTTCAGTTCCTTCTTGAGCTTGTAACTTATCTTTGAATGTGGAAGCTGGATGATTCATAGCAGGTGTTCCTGCTCCCATACAGGTTGAACTGGATAGACTCCAACCATCCTTCAGGCTTTGAGGTGTGGATTCTGTAGATTCTGTGGTTGTTTTCAGACCTGTAGGCTGCATGTTTCCTGAGGAGGGCAAGTACAAGAGTGCCACCGCATGAATAAATAGGGGAACCACACGTTAAAATAGGGAAAGCATAAAACAGATTTTAAAAATAAAAATTAAACAGGTCAATAACTTACTAATTCTATGGACTATCTTTCTGAAACTGGTGGTGCCAATACATGATTTTTACTGGTATTATGCAAGAGGAGATCTCAACTAGTTATGGTTCTGTTTTTTTTTCTATTTATGCTTTGTTTAATTCTATAGGTATTTCACATAATCAAAGAATCTCAGAATTGGAAGGGACTTACCTCAAAGTAGAAATGTTTTTGAAAATAACTCTGAAATAGGGTGAATTCAACATTCATCTGCTTAACAAGTATTTATCCTCAAGAATTCCCAACATTATGTTGCATACTCTGAGAGATTAAAAGGGAAATCTCCTTCCTTTTAAGAAAGTGTTTACAATTTAACTTGGGAGAAAATATTTACACACAAGAAGCAACTAGGAAATAATTCATAGCATATAAGTACTAAGTACATAAAATAAGATAGATTCTGTAGATTAAAATGTTGGGAGCATTCTGTCAGTCTTTTCAAGGGGGTTACTAAAGAATGATTGATATAAACCAAAATGTACAAAGGACCAGAGTATTGCCCACCCATCTCCTCCCCTGCCAAAACAAAACAAAGCAAGTAGACTAAAATACTATTTTATAGTATTTTATCTGTAGATAAAACCAAAGATTGCTATCATCTTTGTAGCTAGAACCTCTTCTTCAGTTGCTCTCATTTTAGTGTTCTCACCCTGGACCATTGCCAACCATCTAGACTTTTATCTTTCCAATGGACTTTGATGAATTTGGAGGAGAAAGTGAGACTGATTAAGTGAGACTGGTTTGCCACATTTAAATCCAATTCAGGTTCAAGTCAAGACATCACCCTGGTGATGCCGTTAGTCCTCTTTGAGAACAGAGGACAAACAAAAACAACAATAATATAATTTGGGGGTATTTTTAATTTTTATGTTCTCATTTATAGACATGGGGACATATTTATGAACCGTACTGAAAACTGGATTGGTTCTCAGTACAAGAAGGTGGTTTATAGAGAGTACACCAATGCAGAGTTTGTGGAGATCAAAGCCCGGTCCCCCCGGGAAGAACATTTGGAAATCCTGGGTAAGTGGAAGACTCACCTCCCCTTCTTGCACCCATGATTGTTTCCTTCTAACTTTGTGACTTTGAAGAGTAAGAAAGAAACCATAATCTGAATTATGTTATCTTATTCTTTAATGTGGGGAAAACTTTCACTGACAATAGAGTATCTTAATAACTTCCCATTGAGAAAGTACTTGGTGAAATGCAGTTTTATAACTCCATGGTAGATCCCTTCCAGCTCTGGTATTCTGTGATTCTTTTTATTAAAGGATAAATTGGTGCCCTATTTCTATGAAATAATGGACAAATGAAAGGAATTATTTGCTTAGTGCCAGATGTAGCACAGATGCATAAGACTTTATTTGCAAACTAATTCTAATGATATTAATGACCATAAAACAGATTTTCCAAAGTTATATAGCCCCTCTACAAACCTGACCCTACTATAGCACTGAACTTCCATAAACCACTGTTTTCTCATCTATAAAAATAGGCACAGTCATCTTGCATTACATCTCCACACAGGACTTCTGCAAGGAAAGTAATGTGTAACCTTAAGATGCTATATAAATGTGAATTGATATTGCATCATTATTTTTATCTTCACCAACAACAGTAATACAATAGAATAAGTAGTATTATTTATTTATTTACCTTGTAGACATTGAATATATGAGAATAAGATTAGGATAGCAGCTTGTTCCCAGACCATTTCTATCTCCATAAAGATGAAGAATGAACAAGAGAAGAATGATTATTTTTCTTTACAACAACAACACTAATTACAAAGGAGGGAAATCAAAATCATGCACAATATCCCTAAATTGCTAAAAGGATCTCATCTGATAATAGCTGTAATAGTAGTTTTTGCAGAAGTAAACAGGAAGAAAGATTAATATCTATGGAGAGTAGGGTGAAGTGTCAAAGTCTGGTAAGGTAGAATTTTGTACTCTCAAACCTCCTGGAAACATCTGAGTTGTTTAGCTAATTGTTTCCCATTTCTCCACCCTAAATTTATTTAATCTGAAATCAGTAAAACTAGATGATAAGCAGAGAACCTGAAGAAAGGTCACTTAATTTGATGAACTTTGGAATATCTAAGATTAGCTGCTTGACTTTCCTGGGGGATATTAAATTTTGAAAGTATATTTCAGTAATATTTAATAACCAGTCCAATAGGTTATATAAATATAATAGTCTTAGATATTACATAGTATCCTTCCATGGTTGGACCAAGCAATCTTGTAAGAATGTATTCATGCAACAGTTTTTTTGTATTATCACTGTTAATAGCTATATACAAGTAATAATTTCCATCTTGCTAGCATATTAGGACTTAGTCTTCCTTCTTTCTTTTCTTTCTTTCCTTTCCCTCTTCCTCTCTCCTTCCTTCCTTCCTTTTTTTTCCTTTATCTTTTTTTTTAGGTTTTTGCAAGGCAGATGGGGTTAAGTGGCTTGCCCAAGGCCACTTTGAACCCAGGTACTCCTGACTCCAGGGCCAGTGCTTTATCCACTGTGCCACCTAGCAACCCCTCCTTCCTTCTTTCCTCTCTTTCTTTCTCTCCTTCCTTCTCTCTCTCTCTCTCTCTCTCTCTCTCTCTCTCTCTCTCTCTCTTTTCTTTCTGTCTTTCCTCCTTTTTTCTTTCTATTTTCTGTCTTTTTTTATCTTTCTCCTTTCTCTCTCTCTCTTTTTCTTTCTTCTTTCTTTCTTTCTTTCTTTCTTTCTTTCTTTCTTTCTTTCTCTCTTTCTTTCTTTCTTTCTTTCTTTCTTTCTTTCTTTCTTTCTTTCTTTCTTTCTTTCTTTCTTTCTTTCTTTCTTACCTTTTTGCATCAATCACATACCACAACTTATTCAGTCATTACCCAGTTGATAGACTTCCCCTTAGTTTTTAATTTCTTCCCATACAGAGCTGCTACAAATATTTTAGAACATATAGGTTCTTTTCCTTTTTCTTTGGTCACCTTTGAAAACAGACCTAGTAATGATATTGTTGTGTCAAAGAGTATATACAGTTTTATAACTTTCTGGACATAATTTTAAATTGTTTTCCAAAATGATTAGATCAGTTTATTATTGTACCACCAGTGAATTAGAATTTGACTTAAAATCTTAGTACTTAAAATGGCATAGCTCATAATGTAGGCATCATAAATGTTTAGATAAGACATCAACCTCTACCCTTATGGAGATGATAAGATATCAATACAGCAATAATATACAAGGTTACACACTAATGTTATTATAAGGTCTAAGAGGAAAGGTTATTACAAACTGATAGGGTAGATCAAAGGGTACTTTTCAGGGAGGTAGCATTTATGATGGGCTTGAAGAAATGAGGAGTAAATTTAAATAGTATGAGTGAGATGACTTACTGTTATTCATTTTCAAACACTAAAGGCAAGAGTATCACTTCTAAAGTTGACACAAAGTGTTGAATAGATAAACTTTCAGCAAATCTACACTCTTGAAAAGTAAGCAAACCTTCATGATCCTGGGTATTTTACACTTGTCCAATGAAGCTATGCATATAAGAGTTTACAATTCTAAATCGTGATGTGGTTTGTATTTATATGTTTTGTATGTGTATGTGTATGTAATATATATATACACACAAAGATATATATATATACACATATATGTGTGTATGCATCTATGGTTATAAGATATCTAAATTTTCTTTTAACAATATCAAATATTGAAATGGACAACTTTATGATGAATATAGATGCTTTTCAGAGACAAATTAATATGGAATTAATTTTCTTCAAAACTCATTTACAATAGTGGAAAAAGTTTATTTCTGTGGCAGTTCAGTGACCTTGCTGACAAAAATGCTCCAAGCTACAGTTATAAACAATTGCTGACATTTATATAATATTTTAAGGTTTGCAAAGTATTGTCCATATATTATTTCTTTTGAACTTTGCACTAGACATATGAGGTAATTATTAAAGATTATTAATGTCCCCATTTTCTAGGTGACAAAATGGAAGGTCAGGGAGATTTGATAACCAGTTCTTGGTCATATATTGAGTAAAGATCAGAAGAGAATTTGAACCCAGGTATCTCTAACTCCAGTATCTCTAATTCTTTCAACTATATAAGTAGTATTTATACATGTGAGAATTAGGTGTCAAAAGAGGATCTATAAATACAGAAAGGCACAAAAACCAGGTGATAAATTTATTAAGCAACTCCTGTATCATAATCACTTTACAAATATTAGCTCATTGATCCTTCCAACAACTGTAAGAAGTTGATAACATTTTTGGATTTTTTTGGGGGGGGGCAAGGTAATAGAGTTAAGTGACTTGCCCAGGGTCACACAGCTAGATAATTATTAAGTGTCTCAGGCTGGATTTTAATTCAGGTCCTCCTGACTACAGGGCCAGTATTCTATTCATTGTACCACCTAGCTACCCTCAAGGTTGACAATATTTTTATACTCATTTTACAACTGAGAAACTGAGATAGAAGTTAAATGACTTGCTTAAGATCACATAGCTAGTAAGGTTCAGAGGCTAGAGGACACTCAGGTCTTTCTGACTCCATACCCAGTTCTATCCATAGTACCATCTAGCTTTAGGCCTAAGAATGCTATGGGTCCAAATTAGTGTTTCCAAATTGTGCTTCCAATTCAATTGCCTTCATTTTGGGGACTCATCTCCCTCAAAATAATAAAAACAATGGTTTACAATCACAAGTTGTGACCAGGAACAACCTAACTAAGATTATAAAATGATTCTTTAGTTCTGACTTTAAATTTATTTCCTCACTGGAAGATGTGGAAATTCTAATGACATTTCAATTAGGACTTTGATTATTACTTCATGATGAGATGTGGGCACCTACGTAGCAATGGATAGAGAGCTCCAGGCCTGGAATCAGAAATTCAATATGGCCTCAGACACTTACCAGTTGTGTGACCCTGGGCAAGTCACTTAAACTCTGTCTGCCTTAGTTTCCAGAAACGTAAACTAAGGATATTAATGGGCATCTACCTCCCAGGATTGTGATGAGGATTAAATGAAATAACAATAACAACAGTGATCAGCACAGTAGGTACTTAACAAATGTTTTCTGCCTTTTTTGCTTCCCTCCTCTCATTCTGAAATCTAAGTGCTATGTTGAAAGCTTCCATGTAACCATCGCACACCAATATGTGTGTGTAGTTCTGTTGGTTGACACTATCATCTATGCTTGTCTGCCATTAATGACTATTTGCATGCTTTACTTAGTGTATAGCATATTAATAGTTTGTTTAGTTGCTTAATTATTTTAAAACAGAATAATTAGAAGTATATGTACTATTGTTTTATCAAGATATGTTAAAAATTGGAAAACAGCAAAACAAAATAGAGGCCTTCATTAGGATCACAGAACAAGATTTAATTATTTTCTAATTTAGTAGAATGAAAATTATCTACAGGAGAAGATAGTAAAAGTGAATTAAAAAATCTCAAACCATGTTAGTACAAATTGATAAAACAAACATATATATGCATAGATATATACATGTATATTTGTGCAGATAGATATGTATATAAATACATATATACCATATATATATATATATATATATATATTTACTAAAAGAGTCCAAGAGCTATTTCTAATAAATGCTGAGGTCCTCCAGATGTTCTTGTTTGAAGGTAACTTTGTCATGATTGCTTTAATCCCAAAGTGCCTCCTGGAAGAGATCTGTAATTACTTAAAGGATTTTTGTCCATCCATTCACATAAGAAAGACTAAGTGGATGAAAAATATTGATTGTTCATATCTTAATATGCAGTCAGTTGATACCCTATTATATGGGTTTTCCAACTCTTTCTCTCTCCCCATATACTTAGAGTGCATATGTGTATATGTGTATACACACACACATATATACACATATACACACCCACACACACACACACACAGAATGAGTTTTAAATAAGCCTATAGGGTGTCATTTGAGTTGTAGTAAGTTGAAATATAAATGACAGACAGTTTTCATCTATTACTTTCTGGAAATTGCAAAACTCATTTGTTGATCTCAAGCTTTCCAAAGAAAGCAGTGATCCAATTTTTCAATGGAAACATTTTGTGAGAGGAACTATATGTCAAACAAGACCTGGAAGAGCCCTGTTCCTGAAGAACTAAAGATAAGTATTATGCAAAATGCAATGGAATCAATATAGCAAGGAGCAAGACCACAAATATGACTATTAAAGAAGGTCCAAAGATGAAAGGATATCATCATGGAACAAATATAGCAACAACATAGCAGTTGACATTTAAATGCTACTGTGTACTAAACATTATACTAAGAGCTTCACATTTATTATCTTATTTGATCTTTACCACAACCTGCAATTATTATGTCCATTTTTCAGCTGAGGAGGCAAACAGAAGTTAATTGACTTGCTCAGAGTCACACAACTAGAATTATAGGAGGAAAAGTTGAATTGATCATACAGAATGAACAAGGGATGACAGACAGATATCTGGTCAGGCTCCACTAGTATCCTCAAGATATCAGAAAAAATCTCCAGTATATTGAGTGAGCTCTGTGAGTTGAGCCTTTGAGATAGTATGAGTGAGGTACTCACAGAATGGGCAGACATACCCAGGATGGCTTTTGCATTGTTGGAGAAAACTTGATTGATGAATTTGATAACAGATATTCAAATTTGAGAATTTAGACTTAGAGCTGGATCATCTAGTTAAATCCCCACTCAAGGATCCTGAGGCCCAGAGAGGTAAGACCTCTGTCTATTATTGCATCTGTAACAAGTAGCAGAACTTGAATTTGAACCAAGGCCCTCTAACTCTAAATCTATATTTTCCTTGTACTACACTGCTTTTCATTTGAATCAGACTTTTATTTTTCCAAAGAATTTTCACACAGATTACTGGATCTTTACAACAAGTTTGTGAGCTAGGCAGAGTGGGTACCTTTTAGAGATGGAGACTACAGCACCAAGAAGTTAGACAGTTGGCACTAGGCCTCATCTCATTAATGGGAAGAGATAAAATCCATTCCATCTGAGTAGTGTTGTTGAAATTCATTTGTAAGCAATGCAAGTTTCAGAGAATGAATCTAGGGTTAGTGGTTCTATGACTTTGTTTCCAATGTTGTTTTCTTAAACTTTTCCTAAATGCTGTGTGAATATTGAGAAGAGCAATGGTAATCTTCATAGTTCTATTGTTTTATCTTAGGCCCATTGATTCGTGCAGAGGTGGGTGATACAATCCTCATTATTTTTAAGAACAAAGCTGACAGACCCTACTCCATATCAGCACATGGTGTAGAAGATGTGACTGGTGAGGAAAGATTTGCAGTGCCGATCACAATGCCAGGTAAGGGGGTATCTCAATTCTAATGACAGCCTAGAGCAAATGACAGGCCTAGCAGTTTCTTGTATATCACCTAAGAGCTCATAATTGCTCTAAAATATAAAATAGATAATGAATCAATCAATAAGCAAATACTGCTTATTGCCTTCTTCCTATGTGATCATCAAGAATTGACAATTTGGTTGGAGAATGACAGAAAACACCCAGGAAACATTCAAATAACCATTCAAGGCAGCATAATCATACACTAAAGCTTATGCTACTGAAGGAATTCTGAAGTGATGGAGAAGATAAAAGAGGGAGATGAGGGAGGGCTGGAGAAGCTGGAGAACCCTTGATTGCATCATCTTTATAGTCTAGATCAAGAAGGAGATCACCTAAGAAATATCTTCCTCCCCATTTTACAGATGAGGAAAATGAGAACCAGAAAGGCCTAGTAAATTGACTGCAGGAGAAGAACAGGAAAATGTGCTTATGATCATAGAATCATAAGACCAAAGATCGATAGAGCTAGAGTGCAAGGAATCCAAACTTCTCAGTTTACATAAGATGAAACAGAGGCCCATGAAGATTAAGTGATTTGCTCGAGGTCAGTCACACAGACAATAACTAGCAGAATGAAACAGAGGCCCATGTAGGTTAAGTGATTTATGCAAGATTGGTCACACAGATAATCAGTAGCATAATGAAGAGGTTTTTCCCTTCTAGCTTTCATGTTTTTCCAGTTACCATTATATTGCCTCTCCATGGTGGAGGAAGGTGTTGAAAGGATGAAGATTTATTTAGAATGTAGGAAGGGTATAGAGAATTATAGTGTAGTGGTAGACAAAGTAAACAATTGTATTTCATAAGGGCATCAGGAGAGTAAATGTAGGAGTAGGCAACAACTCATTCTTGACTCTTATCTATGTATTGTGTGTGTGTGTGTGTGTGTGTGTGTGTGTGTGTGTGTGTGTGTTATCAATGACTTAGATCATTGGATTCAGGCTCAAACAGAAATGGGGCCACTAAACCATATACAAGGATCCCTATGGACTGCACATTGATTTAGAAAAACCTTAAATTAACATCTAAATTGTATTGTATTTTTATTTATTTTGCTAAATCTTTCTTAATTACATATATCTCTCTCTATATATAGATAGATAGTTATAGATATCTGTATATATATGAATTTTATTTATTTAAGGCAATGGGGTTAAAAGTGACTTGTCCAAGGTCACACAGCTAGGCAATTATTAAGTGTCTGAGGGCAGATCTGAACTCAGGTCCTCCCAACTCCAGGGCTGGTGCTGTATTCACTGTGCCACCTAACTGCTCCCTCCTAATTATATTTTAATCTTATTTGGGCATACATAGGATTTTGTGGGCCATACATGTGTGAAACACATGTTTGACAGGTCTGTTTTAGATTATCTCACTTTCCCTTAAGTGACTGTATTAGAAATGGACTGGGTAAGATTCTGGAATATTTGGATGAAATGGTGGAATAAGGAGAAGGTCTCCCTATGTATATAGACTTGTCTAGTGCATCATTTTGTGTGGCTAATTCCTCTCTCATAGTTATGCTGGAGGAATTTATAAGAAACAGTCTTTCTCAAAGGGTTCATCAATGTAACTTTGACTCAAGGATAAACTGCAAGGTTTGGGAGTCAAAAGATGGAAGGGGATCAAAAGATTGATCTAGAAATTGTAATAATAGGGAAGTGGAGGTATGGAGTCAGATAAGAAAAATTGGAGTGGAGAAGAATGATGACAAGACTAAATTCAGAGGTGAGGAATTAATTTCTACAATTTGCTACTCTCCTCTCCCAGTTATTCATCAAAATCGTTGCAGGTTTTTCAAGAAAACAGAAGTCATTATGCAGTTAACAAAGAGACAGCATGATGCCAGTGACTTAGCACAGTACTCTCTCATTCAAATCCAATTCACTTGTTTGTCATGGCATCATCTCTCTTGTGTCCTGATCTTCTTTGAGAATAAAGGACAAACATCAATCAGAGACTATTTTTGAATGAGGAAATAGAAGGGGAAACTTTAATTTTAATTATTAATTCACTACAATAATTTCTCTCACCACTAATTGACCAGACATGTCAATAATATAAAACAAAAGATTTCAAAAGAATCTTTTGACTTTAAAACATGTATTTGTGGCATATTTACCTTTCTAATAATATGTAATCTATCCTAATTAATAAGACAAGCTTGGATTCCCTGAGAATATATCATTTGACAGTCATATCAATGTCTTTCTTATGATAGTCAATGACAGTCATTTAGCAATGTTTTTCCTTAAAAATATTTTGGGGGGCAAAGGGGAGAATGTTCCATAACTGTGATTGTAGAGGGAGAATCTGACTGAGATTGAAACATTGCCATGAAGACTCACAAAGTAAAGAATCAAAATGTGGTAAATCGGGACCTGGAAACATCACTTATAATTAAAAGGCATGGGGGGGCTGGGTGGTGCAGTGGGTAGAGCACTGGCCCTGGAGTCAGGAGTACCTGAGTTCAAATCCAGCCTCAGACACTTAATAATTACCTAGCTGTGTGGCCTTGGGAAAGCCATTTAATCCCACTGCCTTGCAAAAACTAAAAAACTAAAAAATAAAAAAAATAAAAAAGGCATGATCATATAGAAGACCAATATGTACAATTACATATTTGCTCTTTCAGGTAAGTGACCTTGACCAAGGTTAATATGAACAATTTTCTATTTATTTGTATTTGTTTATTTGTTTCAGGAGAAGTAAAAACATACCAATGGAATATCCCTAAAAGGTCAGGGCCAGGGCCCTCTGACCCGAATTGTATCCCATGGGTCTACTATTCAACAGCAAATTTTATGAAGGTAACATACATAGCAATAATATAAAAAATTAATTTGATCCTTCATATAGTAACAAGTACAAGGGTAAAGGAGTATGTCAAACTAGTGCCTTAACTATCAAGCATAGGGCTTCTTAGAGTAAGTATTGAATATTATTTAGAGAGAAAGTGAAATAAATATAAAGTTGCTGAAATTTTTTGGTATCTAAGTGATTGGTAAATGCTGCTGGTCAAGTTTATAGTGGGATGTGTCCAGTTGATCATTGTTCAACTCAGAGAAATTCACCCACAAAAACTGTCATCCAGATATCAGTCATTGCCATTTTAATTTATTTATATTTTTATTGATATCATCATCACCTTCATTTTCCTTTATGTGCTTGAGCCTCTTTCTCCCAGAAAGTCATCCTTTATATTAAAACAATTTAAATGAAGGGAAAAATACTGTTCGGTTCTAGGACCAAGTAAATATGGTATTGCGCACTCATTGACTTCATTTTCCCCAGTTCTTCAAAGAAAGAGGGAGTATAGTCTAATATCTCTTCTTGGCCATTATAATTTCAAATTTTTCAGTTCTGAATTTTTTTTGCTATTGTTCTTCCATTTATGTTATAATCATTCTGTACATTGTTTCCCTGATTTTGTTTGGGGCTGCTGGGTGGCACAGTGGATAGGGCACTGATCTTGAAGTCAGGAAGATGGGAGTTTGAATCCAGTCTCAGACACTTGACACTTACTAGCTGTGTGATCTTGGGCAAGACACTTAACCCTGATTGCTTCACAACCAGGGCCATCTCCAGTCATCTGATTATATGACCATTGGATCCAGATGGCTCTGGAGGAAAAAGTGAGATTTGTGACTTAGCACAGTACCTCCTCACTCAAATCCAATTTATGTGCTTGCCATGGCGTTACCTCCCTGATGTAATGGTCCCCTTCAAGAACAAAGGACAAACATCATTATCCCTGATTTTGTTTACTTTTCTTTTCACTCATTCCTGTGTCTTCTCATGCTTCTCTGTACTTATTCCATTCCATTCCATTCATTTACTATACTTTCTTAAACCATTCTCTAATATATGGACATATATTAATATAATAGTATATATATATATCAATGCTATTATAAATATTTGTTTTTGTCATTGATCTTCTTAGGGTATATATCTTACTGTAGGATCTCAAAAGGTATGAAAAATTTAGTCACTTTTTATGTATTGTTTTAAATGACTTTCTAGAAGGGTTGGATCAATTTACAGCTCTTCCAACAGTGTATTAATGTGTCTATCATTCCACAACCTATCCAATATTGACTGTTTTCTGTATTTTGACATCTTTGACATAGTTTGCTGGATATGAGATGAAACCATAAAGATGATTTGCTATCTATTTCTCCTAATATCAGAGAGGTGAAGAAATCTGTTATATAATTGTTTATAGCTTTTAATTGTGATTTCAAGGTGCTATTTTAATCCGTGCTAATTTTGTTAAACTATTATTGAAAATATATTCATTTTTAGAAGATCTGCTGCTCTTCCTCTACAGAAATGACCCCCTTACCTCATTGTTGGCAGCATATATGCTTTTGAGTTGTGTTTCCAGTAGTTTTTGGCTAACAAATAATTGTTAATCCTCTTTTCTTTTGATATATCCCTACTTATATGTCTCACTCTAGAATGGAGATGACCCTGCATTTTCAAAGACTATTCCTGGGACTATTCCTTGCCAGTCCATAGCATCATAGATATGGAGCTGGAAGGGACTTTCCATCAAAGAATCAACAAAGTCCGACTCCCTCAATTTTCAGATATAAATAGCTAACAATTTGTGGTTTGAAAAGCACCATATATCTCATTTACTTTTCTCAACAAGCCTTTGAGATATGCATTATTATAATTCTAATTTACAGATGGGAAAACTATGACTGAAAAGTTAAATGACTTGTTCAAAATCTAGTGAATATATGAGCCAGTTTTAGAACTCCTATTTTCCTGACTCCAGGTTCAACCTGATCTCTGATGTTCAGAGGTTTTAAAGAGTAGATAGCATGTCCATGGTCACTCCAATATCACAAAATTTGAGAACTAGAACATATCTCAATAAATACCTTGTCTAAACCTTAAGTGAAAAAAAAATCCCTAATAACATAGCCAAAGTAGTCATTTAAACCTTTGCTTGAAGATGTCCAAGGAGAACCTCTCATAACACATCATTCTACTTCTGGATGAACTATTGAATAGGAAAGATTTCCTGGCAGCAAACCCAAATTCTGTCCACTTCTGGTTCTGTAATGTGGGGCCAAATAGAACATGTATAATCTCTCCTCCATATAATATTTTTTCAAATATTTGAAGATACTTATCATATCCTTATTAGTCTTGTCTCATAGCCTAAACCTCTCTAGATCCTTTGGGTAATCCTCTTATAACATGAACTCAAAATCCTTAACCTTCTTTCTACCTTTCTCCAGCTTATTAATATCTTTTTTTAAACTGTACTGGGCTAAGCAGTGAGAATACAAATGAAGGAAAACAAGTTGGTTCATTCTTAAGAACCTTACATACTAATAGGGGAAGATCTAAAGCATGCAAATACAAGACTGCCGAGGAAGTGAATGCAGCAAAGGCAGTACTACCAGTACCACTACTGTTACTGCTAAACCGCTGCCACTACTACCAGTACTATTACTACCATTATTACTCCTACTACCAGTACTATTGCTGCTGCTGCTGCTGCTGCTACTATTATTACTACTACTACTACTACTACTACTATGCAATATTTAGATGGCATTTTATTTTATTTTTTTAAGGCAACACCCAAGATTACTTAGCTATGTAATTATTAAGTGTTTGAGGTCAAATTTGAACTCAGGTCCTCCTCATTCCAGGGCCGGTGCTCTATTCTCTGTGTCACCTAGCTGTTTGATGGTATTTTAAATTGCACAGAGAAATTAAAAATATCTCATTTGATCCCCACAATCACTATGTGAGATGGCTGCTTTTATTTTGTCCCCATTTTATAGATGAGGAAACCAAGGTTTAGAGAGTTCACCTAGCTAGTAAGCATCTAAAGCAGAATTAAAATTCAGATCTTCCTGATTCTAAGACCCACACTCACACACAAATTAATATATCTGAAGATATATTGTTGTGATCTCATAAATGTTAAGACTATGAGGTCATATTGGGTTCATGTTTCATTCTTCCACTTATGACTTATTGTAACATAGATTTCTCAAAGGATCACAGATTTCTTTTTCTCCCTGCCTGCTGGGAGGATACTCAGAAGCCATCTAACCATTTTGTATTACAGATGAAGATGCTAAGACCTGAATAAAGGGTACACACTAGCAGTCAGCAGAGGGGGAATCAACCCTAGGATGTCCACTTCTTGAATCAGTGTACTTTCTACTGTACTTTGCTGTTTTCAGAGTCCAAACTCCAGTAGCATCTGCCACTCTTGAAAAGGTTCAAGTTTAGACCTTGCAAATAGGCAAGGTCTGACATCCTATAGTTAGCCAAGTTCAGAGAAGCTTACCATCAGAATCCTGGTGATGAATTCTTTGGTCATTGTAACTCACAGAGGAATAGCCATCTGTGTCAGTGTGAAGAGACTACTTGAATTGATGAAATCATGGGTCTTTTGAGGTAATAAAATAAGATAACCACAAGCTATGGCCAAGTTCAACCTAAAGTCTCAGGTTCAAATGAGATATTTATTAACTTCTCTGTGAATTTTAAAATGTTAACTTGAAATTAAGTTGAAATTGTCAGTTGAAATTAAGATTTATCTCAATTTTCATTTCAGATAATAGATTGCTAGTATTATAAATATAGTCTCTATAGATAAAACTGAAGTTCAGCTCTATAAGAGCTTATGAAAATGATAAATTTAAATTATGTAACTCTGCCTTCTGAGATCCGAGGCAAGTTAATTTAACAGATGTGTGTTAGATATAATCAGGGATACAATTTGAAACATAATTTCTGCACTAATTCTATTTCAGTGCTAGGTTTATGAGAGATAGCTTATTAACATATCAATCTCAAAAAAAATCAAAATTTTTCTTAATGTATTTTCCAGTCTTTAACTTAAATTCTTAAAGAGCTAAATGGTACTTAAAATATGTCTTTAACTATTGCCTCTTTTCCTTCCAGGACACATACAGTGGTTTGATGGGCCCTTTGATAACTTGTAGAGAAGGAGTGCTGAATGAAAAAGGACTAAGAAGTGATATTGACTATGAATTTGCCCTGCTGTTTTTGGTGTTTAATGAAAATGAATCCTGGTATCTGGATGAAAATATCAAAAAGTATCTCAATAAGGATCCCCGAAAATTTAAGCACACAGATGATTTTGTGGAGAGCAACAGAATGCATGGTATGTAAGGGTTGGGTCAAGGACATTAAAAGATCAGATTTAAAAATATGACATTGGAATTTTTCTAACTACTGAAAAGTCCCTAGTTTTCCTTCAGTGTGATCCCAGGACACAGAATTAGGTACAGTGAGTGAATGTGGAAGAGAAATAGATTTAGACTTATAATCATGGATAGAAGAAGCAAGGAGTCCATTAAATGGAATGGGCTATTTTAAGAAATAATATTTTCTCCCTCACTCAACATCTTCCCAGAGTAATTTTTTAGATAACTATTTGTTGGTTAGGTTATAGAGGGTGTTTTTAAATAGGATAAGATGTCCAAAGTCCCTTCCTACTGTGAGATTCTGTGACTGTCTTCCTTATCTTGCCCCACCTCTCTTTCCAAAAGAAAATCTAAACAAAGGTCTCAGGGTCAGCTAGGTGGTTCAGTTGATGGAGCACCAGCCCTATATTCAGGAGAACCTGAGACCAAATTTGATCTCAGAACTTGATACTCACTAACTGTGTGACCTTGGGCAAATCACTTAGGGCCCATTGCTCACAAAAAAAGAAAGAAAGAAATAAAAGAAAGAAAGGTCTCCATTCTTCTTTCAACATAACACCTTGGTTAGTCTTTGGTGTATTGGCAGAATCAAATCACTGAGGTACTGATCTAACTATAGTATTCTAATTCTGAATGCCAACACATTACTATCATATGATAGAGACTATGCAATATTTTTTAAAATTAAAGTAATTGAAGGCACATTCATCTAAGTTTAGGCAACAACTCCTGTCTGGTCTCCCTTGGAGTTGTATTTTGTTTTTTTCCCAGGGAGTAGGAAATTATCACAGCATTTAAAATCACAGAACTGAAAGTTGGAAGGGAAGATCCAATGCCAAACTCTCTAGGGTATGAATCCCCTTTACACCATCCCAATAAGTAGCTACAAATTCTGATTAAAGGGTTACAGTAGAGTGCTGCCCATTCCATTGTTGGACAGCTCTTATTATTAGGAAGTTTTTCCTTATTTTAAATTATATTTGCTTTCCTGTAAATTTCACCATTGTTAGCAGTTTTACTTTCTAGGGTCAAGCAGAATGAGCCTAATCTAAAGTCAAGCACAGTAAGCCTTTTCCCATATGACATACCTTCAGAAGAGGGAGGAGTAGGGGTTAGTAACTTGAGAGTATTCAAGGTTGGAACTCATATTGTGGGAAATTTAATTGTTAATAAACTAAAAATGAAGAAAGGATTGTCAATTATCTTTGAGGCCCTAGTAGAGGTATAATGGTTTGAAATCTAACCTTTGAGGTTAGAAAATTTGAGTTTGTACCTTTCCAAAGGTTTCCTTTTTTAATGCGATTCACCATTTCTATTAATTTAGCAAGCAACATCTCCCTCAGTGGCCATCACTCCCCTTTAGAATATAAACTCTCGTAGGGCAAAGTCTATCTTTGTATTTGTATTCCCAGCCTCTAGTAGTACTTAACAGGTCAGTGGTACAATGGATAGAGCGATGGGTATGGAGTATGGGAGACTCATCTTTCTGAGTTCAACTCTAGCCTTAAACATTTACTAACTGTGTGACCCTGAGCAAATCACTAAACACCATTTGCCTCAGTTTTCTTATCTATCAAATGAACTAGAGATGGAAATGACAAAACCATTCCAGTATCTTTGACAAGAACAAAGGGAATCACAAAGAGTCAGACACCACTGAGAAATGACTGAACACCTAATAAATACTTTATTGTTCATTCTTTATTAGGAATTCATATAGATCAGAATGTGAAGTTGTGTTTGATGCTTTTTTCAGACTAGTGACATATATGGGACATGTCTGAGGTTTGATAAGTGGGAATATTTAAATGTGGGAGAGATTATTCCAGATCTAGAAAACCAATTGAAAATGTTTTTAGCCCAAAGCTGTTGCTCAGCTCAAAGATGAATTAAATAATGAATATTCTTAGACTAATGAATGCCTATTCATCTCCCCAGCAATTAATGGAAAGATCTTTGGAAATCTCCATGGTTTAATAATGAATGAAAATACAATGACAAACTGGTACCTGTTGGGAATAGGAAGTGAAGTTGACATACATACTGTTCATTTTCATGCAGAAAGTTTTCTTTTCAAGGTAAGTAAAAAGCAAATGAGTCCAAATGCATAATGTTTCTGGGAGGACTCCACAGCATAGAATTAATTTACTTTACAATGAAACAGAGGTTATTTCATACTGTTTGTGATATATTATAATTTATGAGATCTTAAAGTCTACTAGGGACTTTAGAAGTGAGCTCAACTCTTTCATTTTACAGAAGTGGAAACCTGGTCCCCTGAGAGGGAAAATTATACTTGTCCAATATCAGATAATAAGTGGCAAATTAGAAATTTGATTTTCAAAATCTTTTCTGAGCTCTGCCATACCCTGAGCCCAATTTTTATTTTTCTTGGAGGCTTTGGATACAGAAGCTTTGGACTTCTGAGTGTGTTTTGATCCTCCATGGGACCAAAATAATTTTCTATGGTCAGGTTGCTTTTTTCCTGTTTACTCATTTCCCCAGCCTGTGCCCTGTTTTGGGGTTCTTCCTGAGCTTTTGAGTGTTCTTGGGACACCCCCCACAAAGTTCCTTCTAGGTCTTATAAGAGGCTCTGACTGCTCTCCTGTCCTGGGCTTTGTTCTGTGGATGACCACAAGTATACCTGGAGTTGTGAGGAGGGTCCCTGCTCCACTGTGGTAGTATAGGGACTCAGACTATGACCAGGGTCTGAATATGTACAAAGGACCAAAGACCTCTGCCCAGGGATAGAGGAGAGACCTCAACAGTCCCCCCCCCCTTACCTTTTGTGGGCTAAGTGCTCTGGGAGCAACTGTTGGGTGGCTCTGTGGGCCTGCTTCTGTTTCCTGGGATCTGGGCTATACTAACTTCTGGGGCTATGCTGAGGGTCATGCTGGCTCCCCACTCACTCTGGCAGATGTTTCCTCACTGATTTTCCAAGTTGTATTTGGTGTTCCCTGGGTTGGCAGGTCAGGAAACAACTTCTGCTGCCAGGAGCTGGTGCTCCCAGATCTTGCTATGGGTTCTGTATTTTGAAATTTTAGTTAGAGTCATAATTTTAAGGTTTTTGAAATATTTTGGAAGAGAGTTTCTGGGAAAACCTGTCCTCATGCCACCATCTTGGCTCCCTCCTCCAAAGTAGAAATTTGAATCCAGGTTCTCTGACTCAAAATCCCAAGTCTTTTTCTATCTTACTGCACCACCTCTTACATACAACAATGTTTCTCTTAATTCACATAGATGACAGAATATAATCATATAAACACAATGCTAGCTTATTGTGTTTCATAGCCTATATATATATATATATATATATATATATATATACACATATATGTTACATCTTCACAGTGCTTGTAAAAACATTACCTCATTAGCTTTTTTCATTGTTAACCATAATTTTCCCTAGGCTAAAATGGAAAACAAAGTTAGTTTTATAAATGAAATTTAATTCTCTAGGATCTTACAAAAATCCATAGGTGGATGGCATACTTACAAATACCAACACTGACCCAACCTTTTGGGGTCATTTTATACAAATTGAACAAAGAATAATAAAACCAATAAAATTTCACATAGATGACATGGTTTTCAATATTCTCTCACATCTTATAATATTTACTTAAAATTCCCATTGGCAAGAATTCCACTTATGCTAAAGAGTAAATGTTTACAAATAACAATAAGATTTTTTCTCTGGTCATCCAGGATGTCTCTTATCCTAAAGTTTGTTGATCAGATACTAACATTGAGATAATCAGATAGTATTGACATGGGCATAATCAAAAATGTAGGAGAGAGGCCTTATACAGTAGGCTGATATTTTATAACCCTTAGTTAAATGTTAAGAGACTAACTTCTGATCAGAATCATATAGATCAAGAAATATTAATTCTGTCTTAAAGACTATCATATTAGACATAATATATCCCAGCAAAAAAGAATAGTTTTTAATGCATATATTGTTTTAAAGATGAATAATGCTTTCATATATATTATTCTAGTTGCTCTTTATAATCTGTGAAAGTGATAGGGAAGATATTATCACACTGTTCTTCAGGATGGTGTAATTGAGGCTCGGGGAAATGAAATTACTTAGTCAAGGTCATAAGAGATAATGTTTGGCAGAAATAGGATTTGAGCCCTGGTTCTTGCTCCAGGTCTTTTTTTTTTTTTTTTTATAAATATCTTTCAGTGGAAAGTCCCTGACCCTCAGAAGAAAAATAATGAAACTACTCAGAGAGGTATTTGGACAGAATTATGAAGAGCTCATTAGCTTTGCTTAGACCAGAAAGCTTTAGAGATGAAGAAATCAAAAGATTATTTCTATGTTAAATCATTATGATGGTACTATGATGGTAGAAGAAAGAACTCTGAACTTGGAGTCAGAAATTATATGAGTTTAACTCCCACAATTAAATTGAACCTGTTTTCTCTCGTGCATTATAGGGATAAACTCAACAAACCTAAAACAGAACTGATTATCTTTCCCCAAAAAAACTTGTCCCTCTTCCAAACTTCTCCATGTGATCCAAGTTCATAATCATGGTGTCTTCCTCAACTCCTCACAGTCCCTCATTCCATGTGTCCAATCAAATGCCTAATCTTATTAATTCTATCTCCACATCTCTTGCATATATGCCCTTTTCTCTTTACTCACACAGCTACCCTCCTACTTCACCCCCTCATCACTTCTAGTCTGGAGTATTAGACTAATTTCTAAGTTGATGTCTTCATGTCAAGTCTCTTTTCACTACTATCCATCCTCAATATAATTGTCTATGTGATTTTTCAAAAGCCCAAAGGTGACCATATCACAAATCCCTAACTCAATCAACTCTAGAAGTCCCCTGTTACTGCTAGGATTGGATATAAACTCTACTTTTTTTTTGGCATTTCAAAATTCTTTATTTTTCCATTTTTTAAATATTACTCCATGGTAATACTCTATGGCCCAGCCTCATTGGATCACTTTTTTCTGCACACTGTAGCCAATTAGACTGTTGCACAGTGCAAATTTAAGGTCTAGGAAGCCCTGGGAGACTATAATACTTACAGTGGGAATAAAAAATAAGGAAATTTAATAAATCTATAGAATGAATAGTGGGTGACATTTCTGATACCTAGTAGAACATGGTAGATAATTGTTTTGAACATACTTGCTTGGAGTTGTCCTGCTGCATCTAAAAATCATATCATTAGGTATCAGCCCATCTTTATTGAGAGCACTAAGAATTACCTTCTAACACTGAAGAGCCTTGGCCTGACTTGGGAGTTTTCTTTAAAACCTAACTTTTAAAGCACCTTATTGACTTATTTAATATCTCAAAATTTTGAATTATTTAATGGCATTAAATAGAAACTCTTTAGAATACTGTTATTTCAAATAGATGAGTTTTTCTGGGCCTAGAAACCAGGGGAATGAAAGCTAGGGACAAATGACAACTCTTAATGGAAACAGAGTGCTGGCTACTACCATCATGGCCATCAGCTGTGTGTCAACCCTCTGTCTGAGGATGAATAAGAGGAATCAGCAGACATTTTGTAGTGAAGAGACTTTATGGAATACTGCCCCTTCCCCCCATCCTCCTCCTTAGCCTCATTGAGGTCAAACAAGAAGAAACTCAGGGATTTATTTTGTTTCTACAGTTGGATAAATCTTTTCGTGAAGATGTGTATGATCTCTTTCCGGGGACCTTTCAGACCATTGAACTGATAGCAGATCATCCAGGAACATGGCTCTTGCATTGTCATGTGACTGATCACATCCATGCGGGCATGGAAACAACGTATACTGTCTTCAGGAACTTAGGTGCTGATTCTAAATCATTAGTATTTAATGCTATACACAATCAACATTTATGTGGACTGTGTGCATATAACATTTACTATAATTGGTGCTAAAAGATCAAATTTGATGAGACTTGCTTTCATGGAATTTGCAATCTAATGGGGAGTAAGACATAAATACCAATAACTAAAACAGGCAAATTAAAGGATTATGTGAAATTTGAAGGAAAATAATCATAACCCACTGTAGCTATTAGGGAGGGTTTCCTGGAGAGGGCAGCATCAGAATTAGATTTTATAGGACAGGTAAGTAGTTCAATGTGTCAAAGGGGTTAGGGCCCATCATGACTCCAGTGGAAAGATGATGAAACATGCCAAATGTATGTGTGTATTTATCTATAAAAATGTAATATAAATTAAATATGTTTCATCATTTTTCCTCTATAGATGACTAATATATGGATTTATCTTATTTAACCATGGTTATTTGTTATAAAGGAAGAATTACAAAGCAGGGGGTGTTAGAGGGGAGGAAGAGTACAGGGAGAAAAGGGTATGATAGTGGTGTTTTAAAAAGGCACAGAAAAAAACAGAAGGAAATTCAGAGGGACATACAAATGAGACCACTTTGGAACCAATGTTCTCCATTTGTTTGTACACATTAAAGAAGAAAAGAGGAAAGTTATATATAGTGGAGATTCAGAATATTTTACATTTAATTTTATTTTTCTGTTTTTTTTTTTGTTTGTGGAAATGCTCATTTGCTAGTGCATCCTGGGTTTTCAGCCAAGCCCAGAACATTTGCATGAGTCTCTCTACACTGATGGAGAGAATGCAGATGGGATAGTGTATGCATTGAAAAGGTAGCATTATTCTTCATTTCTTCAAAACAAAAACATTTATGGTACCAAAATCTCTTGGGAAATAAAGGAGAAGTCAACTCTTCCACATGCCCCCAGTTTCCAGCTCAACTCCCTGAACATTGGTCTAGGGACACAACTGCTTCCAAATAAAAAAAATCATTTCCCTGGTCATCATAAATTCAAGGAGAAAATCTCAACCTTATAGACATCCGCTTAATCCCTTCTCACCAAATGCAGGTTACTCAAAGGACCATTCCAGATAATGAATAGCAAGTAAACTCATTTATCTAAGCAAATAGTATGCAACATTGAGTCAACATCCTCTACCAACTATGCAGTAATGCAACATGGTCCAAGATTGACTGTAAACTTTCTGTCAAGTTAAGAATATAAATAAGATTAAAAGAAAGATTTTTTTTTAAAAAAAAAGAAAGATGAGAAGGCACAGTAAATTTCATGAGCACAGGGGTATAAGTACACATATGTACTTATATATACCCTTCCAGTCTTATATTATTCCCTTTCATGGTCTCTTTGTTCCTGTCAAAGGTGCCAAAAGAGTAGTTCAATTTGACTGAAACAAAGAGACCATGAAAGGGAATAATATAAGACTGGAAGGGTATAATCATAGATCACTTATGTGATGTGAAGAATATGTGTAGTGAGAAGATAGATTTCTTAAAGGATCTTAATAGTAAAGATCAAAATAGGTCCTACTGAGTGATGGAATAACAGGAAGGTTCTGTGATTAGGTTTTAGATCTAATAAGTGTGATGAGACTCTGAAGAATAGTACTGGGAACAATGGAAAAGATTTCTCTCTAGAGTTCTCTTGTTGACGAGGTATTCTCTTTATCTAATTTCTCCAGACAACAGGATTCCTTATTCTACTAAGACCTCTTCTAAAGAAGAACCAATCCCTCCCACTGTGCCTACTGATGGTAGCTATTGCCTCTCCTATCTGTCTATATATGGGTGCTGTTGTTTTTTTTTAAAATCCTTTAGAGAAATGCAAAAGTTGCTGATACTACTTCTTGTTTTAACAGGAATCAATAAGGAAAATATACATTTCTTTGGCAAAAATCTGGCTCCCAGAGCGGCGAAGGCAGCTTTAGTCATCCTTTTTATCATCGGTCTCATCCTCTTCTTTGTGGTCATAGCTCTCTTCCTTATTCTCCGATCTCTGAGAAACCGAATGGCTTATCGAGCTATTCAGACCTGTGCACTTCCCACTGACGCTCTGTAAAGTTTTTCTTCCTTAGCTAGTATACAGAAAAAAAGGTCAAGATTTATCACTAGATGAGGGATTAACCAGTGCAGCATGATCTTATAAGTCAAAGTTTACAATGACAAAATACAAACTGTATCCTAGACCAGGCTTTTGATTCCCTCAAAATATAACTAACAAAGCAATTTTCATTTTATCTTTTGAAATGGATTATGATTAATTCTCAGGGATAAACACACACACACATACATACACATACAAATTATTAGCTCAGTTGAGAAAGTTCACTCCAAGGCTGTCCTCTAAGGGAAGATGCCTGAAGGACATTCAGAAATATATCTCCATTTTCTGTTTTTTCCTATTCTAGAAGATCAAACTTTCCTCACTGGCCATCAAACTTATTTCCTGTGTGATTAATATCACTTACAAAGTACTGGGAAGCACTGTAGCAATTTAATGAGATGACCCTGATTTTTCCCACATATAATTACATTGTTCAATAAGGTTTTCAAGGAAAGTCACTACTTACTGAATCTGTAGGATTTTTTTTAACATCTGCTGGCAGAATATAAACTAATAATGAATATTGCTCAATAAGCCAGTGCTTCTAATCTTTCTTTTTCTCCTGTTATAGCAACAGGCTATTCACTGGTTAGTTACCAAAAGTAAGGTTATCAGGGTTTAGTTTTGTTTGTTTTTAAAACATTGCTGCTTGCTTTATGCAAACTTTTAGTGATACTTGAAGGTTTACAAACTCACTTTTGACAATACATTTCTGTGGCAAGTTTGTATTTTTTTTAAAAAATCAATTTCATATTTATACATAGAAAAACTAGGGTTTTTAGAATCTGTGAAATAATGGGTATTGAGTCTAGCCTCCATATGGGTGAAGCAAAATGTAGGGAACTTAAGTCAAACAGTAGTGGGAATTTCATAAGTGGAGGGTTGCTTCCCAGAAGAGGAGTTTAGTACTAAATATTTGAGTCTGACTAATCATCCATTTTAGGGGATCATTTCAAAGCTGCATCTTCTATTATAATAGATATAGTATGAAAAATACTATAATGCAATTCATTTATGTGACTGACCTCTCACAGATATAGTTTTCATACCTTTTTAAGACCTGGAACTATTTTTGTTGGGAGAGTGGTAAAAAGAAAAGATGAAAGGAAGCATTCAGGAAAAGGGCATATGGAGAAGAATGGACTTCCAAAAGGAATTCCTTTTTTACTTTTTAAAAATTTTTATTTAAACAATCTTGTATTTTAGCATTGAAATTCTATAGATCTAACCAGCTTCCTAACTAACTAAACACTCCCTTCCCCTTATTCACTAATACTAGGGAATCAATAAGACAGCTAAAATCAATATTCTTTCACCATCTGGCTAACAAATCATTATTGACTGAGGGCAAGAAACTCACTGCTAAGGAGTTAAGTGTACTGGCGGTATATCTAAGTTAAGAGTAGATCAAAAAGATATGGGGGTGACTAAGGAATACTTAAATATAAATCTTGGTGGAGGGATCTTTTATGCATATTCTTTCTCATCTTGAGGTTAAGATTAGAAGAAGACAGAAGGGTAATTTAAGATAGTTATAATAAAACAAAAAATCATAATAGTACCTGATCAACTATTAGCTCTGTTCTTGACTAAATGAATATCTAATGTCAATCAGGGAACTTCAGTTATCTTCATCTCAGTACCACTTAATCAAGAGCAAAAAAATGATATAATGTATTCTCATAAATAATCAGATAGCATGGTGTTCACAAGAAAATTCTGTGAATGCTACAATAGAATTCATAGTAATGCCAATAATAAATGACTTTTTGTGTATAATACCCTTCTTAAGTTTTTATTCATTAGAATAAGCAAATTATTTTGATATATCCTTTCTTTACTTTTAATTGAATTTTGATGGAACATAAGTGAAAAATATTAGTTTATTTCTTTCTAATACTCTATTTAATAAAGTTTCATTTATTAATAGATTGTAATGTGCATAATTCCTTTAACTTTATCACCTAGGTACAAATATAGTGTTCCTACCAGTAAAAGTAAAATTGGGGTATGGTATGTGAGGTAGTTCTGGCATAAGATAAAAACCATACAAAAAAGGCATTGTGGAATAGTAGCAAGAAGACTGGACTTGATGTTAATCAGAAGGCTAATATTTAAGTATCACATGCACCATTTACTAGCCATTTACACAGGCAAGTCATTTCTTATTTATGGATTTTGTTTTCCCCACTTGCAAAATGGGGATAATGATACATACATTAATACATATATATGTAAATTGCTTCTTAACAACAAAATATTCTTTAAATTGATAGTATTTTAAAGGTGGAAAAATGCATGGTTGAAACTAGATAGAGATCAATATCTCTCTCCATTTACCAAGATAAGGTCAAAATGGACACTTGATTCACATTAAATGGTTTATTTGTCAGGTCTATAGATAAGGGGAGAATTTAGGATCTAAGAAAATATAGAGAACATTACAAAGTGTAAAATAGATGATTTTTTAATTTAAAATTAAAAAGGTTTTGTACAAACAAAATCAATGTGACCAAAATTAAAAGAAGAGCAGAAAACTGGAGGAATATTTTTTGCAACAAATATCTCTGATAAAAGCCTCATTTCTTAAATATAGAAAAAAATGAGTCAAATTTATAAAAATATGTCATTTCCCAATAGATAGTCACAGGATATAAAA
Source organism: Macrotis lagotis (assembly GCF_037893015.1). Classification (NCBI taxonomy): domain Eukaryota; kingdom Metazoa; phylum Chordata; class Mammalia; order Peramelemorphia; family Peramelidae; genus Macrotis; species Macrotis lagotis. The sequence goes on from NC_133658.1 coordinate 764,917,538, forward strand.
AAGTTTTCAAAGAAATCAAAGCTATCATAGTCTTATAAAAATGCCCTAAGTCAGTATTGTTTAGAGAAATGCAAATTAAAACAACTCTGAAGTATCACCTCTTACCTATCAAATTGGCTGGTACGGAAAAAAAAAAGGAAAATGATGGATGTTGAAGGTGGATATTGGGACACTAATATATTATTGATAGAGTTGTGAACTGATCCAACCATTTTGAAGAGAAATTTGGAGCTATGCTTAAAGTACTAGAAAACTTTGAACACCCATTTCTAAAAAGTGGGGGGAGAACCTATTTGTACAAAAATATTTATAGCAACTCCTTTAGTGGCTAAGAATTGGAAATTGAAGGATTGTTTATCAAATGGAGAATGATTAAACAATTTGTGGTATATGATTATGATGGAATGGTATTGTACTATAAGAAATGACAAGCAGGATGATTTCATAAAAACCTAGAATGACTTACTTGAACTAATGCAAAGAGAAGTGAACAGAACCAGGAAAATGTTGTGCATAGTAACAGCAATATTGTTTGATGAAGAACTGTGTTTGATCCAAAACATTCCCAAAGGACTCATGATGAAGAGTACTATTCACCTCCAGAGAAAGAACTGACAATTGTTTGAATACAAGCTGAAGCATGCATTTTTTCACTTTCTTTCTTTTATTCTGTCTTCTTATACAAAATGATTAATATTGAATGTTTTACATGATTGCACATGTATAGCCTATATTGATTGTTTGCTATCTCAGGCAGGAGTAAAAGGAGGGGGTGGGGAGAGAAAGATAGAATTTGCAATTCAAAACTTTAAAAAAAGTTAAAAATAATTTTAACATGTAATTGATGAAAAATAAAATATATATATTTATATTGTTAATATTTTGCCTTGAGCTTTGAAGAATTCAGTTTTGTGAAGGTGGGTATGCTCACTGTGCATTCTCCTCTTATGGGGTTTTTCCTCTACGTTTTCTTATTAAATTATCTACAGATGAGCTACCTAAGCACTTGAAGTTTTCCTTTTCTTATTTAGTATTTTGGGGGATGTGGCTTCTATGTAGTCTGGCTGATAGAATACCCTGTCTGGAGTTAGGAAGACTCATCTTCCTGGATTCAAATCTGGTCTCAGACATTATCTGTGTGAACTTGGGCAAATCATATAACTCCATTTGTCTCAGTTTCCTCATCTATAAAATGGACTGGACAATAAAAAGGAAACCTGCTCCAGTAGCTTTGCCAAGAAAACCCTAAACAGGTCATGAAGAGTTGGACACTACTGAACAAACAATAAACAATGAAGATAATGCTATCCCATTCTAATTGTATGTCTTGATACCCACTGTCACAACTTTATTAGCTTATTTTCTTTTCTAACCAAACCATCTAGTCCATGTTGTTTGTTACATGCCACTGTGCTTCAGCCTGTTTCTGCACACCAATTTTCTTTCCATTGCCTTTGAGAGTATCATTTTAATTCTCCTGAAACAGTTGTATTAATATCATGGATGTGCTTCTAAAATGAAGTAGATCATATTGTAATGTTAAAAGACAGTAACAAAATCTTAGAGGCTTACATGGTGAGCCATGATATGGTTGACTTGATGACTGGAATCATATATCCATTGGTACAGAACATTTCTTAAAAACCTACCTGCATGCCATACTTAGTAATATCATTAAGAACAACTGACACCAAATTACCTTCTAGATAGTTTAAATTTGGTGGTTATTTTGGTTGGTGGGATATTATAGAATAATCTGCCCCTGATTTGAATCCAGCAAGGAAATTAAGTCTCAAGAAAGAGTGGTCTTCAATGAATCACAGACAGAAGTGACTTTGTATTGTGAATAGAGCAGTATTCTCTAGATTTGATGCTGAATCCTTCTCTGGAAAAAGAGAAAAACCATTTATTTGTTAAAGTTTAGAATGTCCCTTTCAGTTCTCAAAAGGACACAGTTGAGCAGAACTCAGCCCTAGTTGAAAGCAATATAAATGAAAATATGTAACTTGGCTCTCCTTTTCCTGCCCCCATAGCCAAATAGTGGTTAAATCTTGTCAGTTCTCTTTAACATCTCTTGCTGGGGCAGCTAGGTGGCGTAGCGGATAAAGCACTGGCCTTGGAGTCAGGAGTACCTGGGTTCAAATACTGTCTCAGACACTTAATAATTACCTAGCTGTGTGGCCTTGGGCAAGCCACTTAACCCCATTTGCCTTGCCAAAAACCTAAAAAAAAAAATCTCTTGCATCTATTTCCTCTCTACTTATAGCACAACTCTAGTTCAGGCCCTTATCACTCCTCACCCAAATTGCAGGAATGTTCTAATTGGTTCCCCTGAATCTAGTAGCTTCCCTTTCTAATCTACCCCCTCAAAGCTTCCAAATGATTTTCTTTAAAGAACAGATCTGACTATGTCACACCACATGGCTCTCCCTACCCTCTGCCTCCACCATTGTCCCTATTATCTCTATGACAAAATACATATTCCTCTCATATTTAAAGTCCTTCATAATCTACCTTTAGCCTATTGTTCAGTCTGATTATACTTTATTCTCATTTATGTGTTTCATATTCCAGCCAAACTGTTCTATTTGCTGTTCTTTATACATGATACTCCATCCCAGATCTCTATATCTTTGCCCAGAGGATTCCAGATGCCTAGAAGTACTCCTTCCTTACTTACACCTCTAGAAATGACTTGAAAATTCAATTCAAGTGTCACCTCCTTTAAGAGGCTTTTCTCATTCCCTCAACTATTAATGATCCTTAAAAATCTCCTTGTATTTTACATAAGTGGGAGATGCATAGAGGGAGGACTGTGAATATAAAATACTGATTAACAATTACTATAAGGGTTGGTTTTGCTGAATCACTTTTATATTCACTGTTTAATAGACCACTCATTGGGTAGAGGAAGAAGACTTTATATAGAAATGAGGGTGGTATAAATATAACTAGAAAATTAGCAATAGTAAAATATAAAAGAAAGGAAACTTCAAATTTATTATATATATATATATATATATATATATATTTATATGTAAAAATTTCTTTGGGTCTCAGTTTCCTCATCTACAAAATGACTAGTTTTATAGGACATCAATAGTCTTGATAAGTCATGATAAAAGATGTAAGCTTTATTTATTAGCAATTCTACTTTTTCTTTAACTTTGACTCTTGCTTGAAGGGAGGGAAGATTCATTCAGATAAGTTGGGCAGTTGATGAGAGCTATTTCCTCAACTGGAATTGAGACAGGGAAAGAGAGCTGTCAGTATCTTAAAATTACAATAGACCTTTTAGAGGTCATTATATCCAATCCCTTTTTTACATTAAAGAAAATGATACCCATTTAAGGTCAAGGGTCTTGCTCAAGGTCACATATGTAATTGGTATCTGAAGAAGGATTTTAAGCCAGGCTTTCTGAATTCAAGTTCAGTATGCTGTTTTGGTGTATGCTGGACCCAGCTCACACCAACTCATAAAAGCCAATTGTTAAATTTTCATTTGAGTATTTTTTTTTAAGTTTTTACAAGGCAGTGGGGTTAAGTGTCTTGCCCAAGGTCACACAGCTAGGTAATTTTTATATGTCTGAGAAGGGATTTCAGCTCAGGTCCTCCTGACTCCAGGGCTGGTGCTCTATCTACTGCACACCTAGCTGCCCCCATTTAAGTATTTCTACTTCAGAAATTAGCAAACATTACAAATTAGAATTTGGTTTATTATTTTGTAGATTGTTGAAAGAAATGGAAAAAAATATTAATTATACAGACTAAATATAAAATTATGGATTGGATACATTTTGGGGGGGGGGTAGAACTTGTTAAACATTTACCTGCATACTTCTATCTATCTAGTACACCATGTTGCCTCTCTGAACTAGAAACCTTTGGTAATTCTTCTAGTCTTCAATCTTTTACCCTATATTATTCATCTTTAAATATGTTGCTTTCTCCCCCCCCCAGCAGATGATATATGCTCCTTGAGGGCAGGAATTATTTCAGTTTTTTCTATTTGTAACCTTAGCACCTTATATGCTTGTTGATTGATTGATTGATTGGACTAGAAGAAGTGATGAGCACTTGAAGGCATGGGTCTTCTAAAGTCACCCTGACTTTTTCCTCTTCCCCCCAGTTGAACAGGAGAGCAGCTTGCCTTCTCTCCCATTCTCTTCTCTACCTGATGACCAGGAGAGCAAAATCTTTGTGATTCTTCTTTTTCTGTCCCATCTCTTTTCCCTTTTTATTGATGAGGAAAACTACGCCTTGGCTCTCTTCTGTCTCTCTCCCTCATGGGGACAGAAACTTTTTTTGGTTTGCTTTTCTGACATCCCCAGGTGACTGCCAAACCATCCTGAACACAGGATAGATATTCATTTCTATCCTCCTTTAAGGGATAATTGTGTGTCAACATTTTTTAGAATCATTTTTAAGACATGTTTTTGGGTAGCTAGATGGCACAGTGGATAGAGCACTGGCCCTAGGGTCAGGAGGACTTGAGTTCAAATGTGACCTCAGACATTTAATAATTACCTAGCTGTGTGACCCTGGACAAGTCACTTAACCCCATTGCCTTAAGTAAATAAAATTTAAGAAAAGGAATTTTGGAATTGAATGTGCAGCATAGGCTGATATAGGCACAAGATTACCTAACATGATGTGCCCTTATCAGAGAAGTTGCTTTCTAAATTGAAGCAGCTCAAAGGAAATGTGAGATGCAAAAGATTTGAGTACCAACCTATGATTTCACCAGGACTATTTGTGCCACAGCTGAGGTCAAGCATTCTCAAGTCATATTGATCTGTTCAGCCACAGTCATACCTAATATTCTAACATAGTGAAATCATTTTTGGTCCTCTTTGAGAATGAAGGACAACAACCAGTCAGCCAGTCTTTTCAGGGCAGAGCACTAATCCAAGGCAATTACTTCTCTGAACCTTGTTTTCCTTATCTAAAATGGGAAGATTTTATTAAGAGAGGCTTATATGACCTCTGAGGTTCATTCTGTCATTTTCTATTATCTTTCAGCATGTCTTTTTTTTTGGCAAGGCAATGGGATTAAGTAACTTGCCCAAGGCCATACAACTAGGTAATTATAAAGTGTCTGAGACAGGATTTGAACCCAGGTACTCCTGACTCCAGGACTGGTGCTCTATCCACTACGCCACCTAGCCACCCCTTCAGCATGTCTTCTTGCCAGTGCCTTTAGTGTCTGCTCTCAGCTTTCCCTAATGGTCAAATACAAAAAATGTAAATTGTTTTTCAAACTGTAGGCCAGATCTTATGCTTATTTATGTGAGTTCTATTCCTTTAAGGGCTAGGTCATTTGTGAACTGAGAATATTCAAACCTGCAAAGAAGAAAAAGTTGCCTCAATCCAGCCATGAGGTCTACTGCTACTGACTTTTTCAAGATGATTAAGGAAGACAACTTCCTTTCAAGGATCTTAAGATTTAGTAAGGAAATAAAGCAAACTTTTTTTTAAAAAAACTGGTATATTTTGTTTTACATCACCTTACTCTACCTGACAGTACATATAATATTTCATGTTCATATTCTCCACTTATGCAAAGGGCTATGTCTGTGACTGTCTTTGGGGAAAGAGGAGGAATTTAAGAGATTCTTTTTCTTAACTTATGTCTAAGCCTAATCCTGATCATTTAAATTATATATTCTATTTCATTTTCTTCCCATTTACATTGTTTTAATTGTTGTATATATTTATCCCCTAGTTCTGCTCACTACAATCTGTGTCAACTTAGATATAACTTCTCTATATTCTTTACATTAATCTTTTCTTATGGTTCAGTATTTTTCCATTACATTCATGTACCAAAATTTCCTTAGCCATTTCTCAGCTGATGAGTATCTATTTTGCTTCAAGTTCTTTCCTGCCACAAAAAGTGCTATCATAAATATTTTGGTGCACCTGGGATGCAATATGGCAAGTTAAAAATTAAGAACAGAATACAAGGCTCTATGCTGTAGATGCCATGTGAGAGAGGCATACAAAATACTTTAGATGTCTGGACAGATGGATCACTTGGAAGCCTAGGAATCCAATTAGATACAATTGGTCTTCTAGGTATGGAGATCAGCAGGAGGAGAAAGCATTTGTGTTAGTCCTTGAATGCTGGGTATGATTTCTGGTAGTCAGAAGCTATAAAGATAGGAAGAAAAAGTAATAGTGAGTAATCTCATTTAACTAGTGCATAGGAAATAGTGGGGAAAAGACTGAAAAGATAGGTAGACAACAATTTGTAATGGGTCTTAAATGCCAACTTGGAAAGATCTGTACATTTTTCAGTTGGCAATGAAGAGCTAGTTTTTAGACAAGAGAAAGATATAATCAAAAGGTTGCTTTTAAGAAGATCAATCAAACAACCCTATGGAGACAGAAGAGAAAGGAAAGAAATTGGAGACAGGAAGACAAGGTTTTAAGTAGGAATGTGTTGTTGCTGTTCATCCTTCATTCTTTTTTTTCCCCTCCAGACACCATCAACTCTGTCTTTGGAATGGATAGCATTCTTTACCATAAGTCCTTCAGAGTTCCCTTGGGTCACAGCATTGCTGGGAAAAGGTAAGTCATTCACAGCTGATCATCCTGCAATAATTGATGTTACTGAAGTACATTTCCCATTGCATCTGCTCATGTAAGTTTTTTACTGAAAGCATCCTGTTCATCATTTCTCATAACCAAATAGTGTCTCATCCCAATCACAAACCACAATTTGTTCAGTCATTCTCCAACCTCTGGGTATCCCTTCAATCTCCAGCTCACTGCCTCCAGGAAAAAAGATGTTATAAATATCTATATCCATCTGTCTGTCTATCTGTCTATCTATCTATCTATCTATCTATCTATCTATCTATCTATCTATCTATCTATCTATTTATCTATCTATCTATTCTTTTCTTCCTGAATCTCATCTCTTCTGGAATATAGACTAGCAGTGGTATGTCTAGAACAAAGGGTAGGAATGGTTTTGTAACCCTGTAGGCATAGTTCCAAATTGTTCTACAAATTGTTGCATCCTTTCATAGCTCCTCTAACAGCATATCGATGTTTTGATTTCCCTTTATTCCTTCCACCATTTGTCAGTTTCTCCTTCTGTCCTGTTAGCCAATTTAATTAGTGTAAAGGTAGTACCTCAGAATTATTTCAACCTGAATTTCTCCTATCAATAGTGAGTTAGGATATTTTAAAAAAAATGATCTAGGGGCAGTTAGGTGGCGCAGTGGATAAAGCACCTGCCCTGGAGTCAGGAGTACCTGGGTTCAAATCCGGTCTCAGACACTTAATAATTACCTAGCTGTGTGGCCTCGGGCAAGCCACTTAACCCCATTTGCCTTGCAAAAACCTAAAAAAAAACAAACAAACAAATAAAAAAAGATCTACATAGTGTGCATTGATAAACTCATCTGAAAACTGTTCATATCTTTTAATCATTTATCAATTAGGGAATGATTCTTATTTTTTATAAATTTGACTCAGTTCTCTATGTTTGAGAAATGAGGTCATTATCAGAGAAACTTGTTTCTACATTTTTCCCCACAATTGCTTTTGCTAAATGTATTTCCCTCCATCCTATTATCCCTAACCCCCATTTATTCAATTCTACTTTCTCCTTTCACCCTGTCCCTCCTCAAAAGTGTTTTGCATCTTACTAGCCACTCTCACAATCTTTCCTCCCTTCTATTACTTTTCACTCACCTCTCCCCCAAATACTTCCTCCCATTTCTTTTCTCTCCTACTTTCCTCTAGGGTAAGATAGATTTCTATGCAATTGAGTGTGCATCTTATTCCCCCTCTGAGCCATTTTTTTTAGTTTTTTGCAGGGCAAATGGGGTTAAGTGGCTTGCCCGAGGCCACACAGCTAGGTAATTAAGTGTCTGAGATCGGATTTGAACCCAGGTACTCCTGACTCCAGGGCCGATGCTTTATCCAACTGTGCCACCTAGCTGCCCCTCTGAGCCATTTTCAATGAGAGTATGGCTTACTTACCATCCCCTCTTCCACTCCATTACAAAAATTTTTTCTTGCCATTTTTAATATGAAGTAACTTACCTCTCTTTTCCTTTTCTGCCAGTATATTCCTTCATCACCCAGGAATTCCATCTTTTGTTTTTAGTTTTTGCAAGGCAGTGGGATTAAGTGGCTTGCCCGAGGCCACATAGCTAGGTAATTATTAAGTGCCTGAGGCCGGATTTGAATTTAGGTACTCCTGACTCCAGGGCCAATGGTCTATTTACTGTGCCACCTAGCTACCCTAATTCCATCTTTTTAATATATTATTCCTTCAAGTTCAACTCTCACCTGTGCTTTATCTATATATGCTTCTTTTAACTGCCCTAATAAATGAGAAAATTCATTTGAGTTATCAGTATCATCCTCCCATGCAGGAATATAAGCATTTCACAATCATTAAGTCTCTTATGACTTGCCTTTCCCATTTACTATTTTTATGTTTCTCTTGAGTCTTATATTTGAAGATAAAATTTTCTGTTCAGCTCTGGTCATTTCATCAGGAAAATTTGAAAGTCCCTTACTTCATTGACTATCCAGTTCCCCTGAAAAAGCATGCTAAGTTTTGCTGGGTAGTTGATTCTTGGTTGTAATCCCAGTTCTTTTGCCTTCTGGAATATCATTTTCAAGCCCTACAATCCCTTATTGTAGAAGCTGCTAAATTTTGTATTATCCTGAAAATTGTCTCTCTACTCTATTTGAATTTTTTCTTTATGATTGCCTGCAGTATTTCCTCCTTGACTTGGGAGTTCTGAAATTGACCATAATATTCCTGGCATTTTTTATTTTGGGAGCTCCTTCAGGAGGTGTTTGGTGGATCTTTCCATTTTCAGGATATCAGGTCAGTTTTCCTGGATAATTTCACAAAAAAATTATTTCTAGGCTCTTTTTTGGGGGGGGATGTAACTTTCAGGTAGTCCAATAATTTTTAAATTATCTCTTCTGGATCTGTTTTTTCAGGTCAGTTGTTTTTCCAATGAGATATTTCACATTTTCTTCTAGTATTTGATTTTTTTGGTTTTGTTTTATTGTTTATTGATTTCTCACAAAGCTATCAGCTTCCCTTTGCTCCAGTCTCTATTTTAAGGAATTATTTTTTTCAGAGAGCTTTTGTATCTCCTTTTCCATTAGGCCAATTCTGCTTAGGCATTCTTCTGCCTTTTGATCTGCTTCTTCTATTTGACTCAAGCTGCTTTTAAGATGTTATTTTCTTCAGTATTTTTTGGTATCTCCTTCACCAAGCTGCCAGCTCAATTTTCATAATTTCCCCAAATTGCTCTCATTTCTCTTCCCAGTTTTCCTCTACCTTCCCATATTTGATTTTTCAAAATCTTTTTTCAGCTCTTCAATGGCCTGAGACCAATTATTATTTTTCTTGGAGGCTTTGGATGCAGAAACTCTAACTTTGTTACCTTCTTCTAAATGTATATTTTGATCCTCCATATAAATGTCTATGGTAAGATTTTTCTTCTTCTATTGTTTGCTCATTTCCTCAGCTTATGACCTGATTTTAACTCTTTGTTAAATTGGGGCTCTGTTTCCAGGCTGGAGGTTGCATTCTCCCAAGCTTTTGAGTATTTTTGAAGTTGTTTTGGAGATACCCCTAGGGAGCTGAAAGTTTTCAATTTCTCCATGATGAGAAGCCATGACTACTCCTCTAGTCTGTGCTCTAGTCTGTGGATGACCACAAGCACTCTTTTCTGCCTTGTAAGTATATAGTGCCTTATAGGGTGTAGAATCTCTGCTCTACCTCAGGAAGTAAATTCTGTAGTACTTCTATTTCTTTTCCTGAGACTGGGGTCCCAGACCGTGACCTGGATCTGAGTGTGGGCAAAGAACACTGCCTCAGGGAAAACAAAGAGGCCTCTGCAATCTCCCCCAACCCCTTATCATCTGTGCACTGAGCTCTCCAGAAGCAGATGCCAGGTGGTTCCTGGGACCTGCCCCTGGTTCCCTGGGACTGGATCTGTACTGAGGCCTGAGCCAGACTGGACTCCACTCTCAATCCGGTAAGGTAGAGTTTTCCTACTGAACATCCAAGTTGTCCTTGGCAATCCCTGGACTGAGAGGGCTGGAAAATGCCACTGTCACAGATCCAGGAGTCCTGTGCCTGCATGGTTAGAGCTCTATCATGGCCCTGGCTGTACTTCAGGTCCTTTCTAACCCCAGTGTAACAGACCCTGCTTGCAGATCTTCCCAGTTGTCTTGGACTGGAAAATTGTTTTATTCAGTCTTTTTGTGGGTTATGCCATACTAGAATTGTTTAGAATCATCATTTAAAGGTTTTTAGAATGGTTAGTGAGAGAGCTCAGGGGGGTCCCTACATTTACCCCACCTTCTTGACTTCATATTCCCCTCCTTCCTTCTTGAAGATGACCATGACATCAGGAAGATGATACCATACCTTGCAAGTAATATTTAAGGGCTGTGCAAAGTCATCAGTCTCATTCTCCTTGAGAGCCATTTGATTCCAGTGGCAAGATATAGATTGGGATGTCTAGAGATGGCCCCAAGAGGAATATAAAGAAAAATAAATATAAAATTTTAAAGGATAAATTGAGGAATTTTGGCTATGGTTATGATGTAGGAGATAAGGGAGTGAGGAGTCTGATCACTTAACTACATTTTTTTTGGTTTTTGATTTTTGCAAGGCAATGAGGCTAAGTGATTTGTCCAAGGTCACACAGCTACGTAATTATTAAGTGTCTGAGGTTGGATTTGAACTCAGGTCCTCCTGACTCCAAGACCATTATTCTATCCACTATACCACCTAGCTGCTCCCAGGTCACTTGCTACTGAAGAGGTGGTCATTTCATGACTTTCTTATCACCAACACTGTCTTCCATTTAACTAAACACATTAAAATTTCATTGATGTACCCTTACAGCAAACATGGACATTTAATAGATTGTCCTTGTAATGAGAAGAGAAAGAAAGGATGTGAGAATGATGAAGGTAATGTGTGGCAGAGTGCTGGATTGATAATAACCTTATCCTCTCCAACTTAAACATTTGCATTCAGGAAAGCAGTGACCCTAAGACAAGATAGCTGTCAGAAGATTGATGTCAATAGATTTGAGCATTTTTTCCAAGAGTGAACAATTAGTTCATTGCTATTTTGGCAGAAAAACTGAGCCAACATATAGTTGGCAGCAGTGGGACAAAAAAAAAGAAATTTCAGAGATCTAGTGTAGAGAATTGCATTTATTCATTTGAACCAGAACACCCACAAACATCAAGATTGGTTTTGTGGAAATGGTGGGGGAAATTCAGAAGATGCTAAATGAAAAACCAGAACTCCACAGAATTACCAGCAGTCAAATGAAACTTAGAGAGATGTAGAATTCTTGGTTCAGTGAGAAGACAAATGAAATTCAGTTTTATGCTGATAGAAAAAATTCAAAGTTCTTTTATGATGTCCTAATGGCTATTTATGGTCAAAGACCTATGGTGCATCTCAACTACTCAGTGCTAATGGAGTCACATTTATTAGTGTCTTGTCAGTTATGAGAACTTATGTAAAATCGTATCAAAAGTTAGTTATTGGAAGAAGTTTGTAAGGATTGTATATCAGTTTCATAATGCCATGCTTGCATAGGTTCTGAATAATAGATGCTACTGTTACACTTTTCTAGTCACCAGTGGAATGAAGATAGAATGTGTAGTTACTCTTATGCTATGGGAATATGATATTTTTAGCAATGTTACCAGACACCTTCAAAAAAAAAACAAAAATGGCATCAAGATCAATTATCACACTGATAGTAATATATTTAATTTGAAAAAGTTACAAGTCAAGTCTAATGTGGAGGGAAAGTTAGTACCTGATTTCTTGTTTAAGGATGATTGTGCACTCAATGCAGACTCTGAAACTGAGATACAACAAAGAATGTGTTGATTCTCTGTTGCTTGTGCTAATTTTGGCCTAACAATTAACACCAAGAAAATTGAGGTTCTCCACCAGTCAGCACCTCACAATCCCATGGATCTACAGGTTATAGCTAAATGGAGAAATTTTGAATGCTGTAGATAAACTCACTTTTAGGCAAACATACATTTGGCATTTGAACAACAATACAATGTGCTGGTCATGTTGTTCAAATGTCAAATGTATGTTTACCTTAAAAGACTATTTTATGGAGAACTCTCATAAGGCATGTGCTTACCTGGAGGGCAGAACAAATGATACAAGGACACTATCAAGGTGTTTCTGAAGAACTTTGGAATTGACTGTGCGATAAGGAGACACTGACACAGGACTGTCCCTGTGGTGTACACACATTAAAGAAGACACTGTGCTCTAGGAGCAAAGCAGATTATAGTAGCTGAAATATGAGATGCACAAATTTAGAGATATCTCCACTCCATCTTCAAATGGACTATTTGTACTTAACCTGTGTTAAAAGTATTCTGAGCTAGTATTGATATGATTCAGTTATTGTCAGACATATTGTACCTTGATTCCAACATAGTGATATTATTTTGGTCCTATTCTAGAATGAAGGACCATAACCAACCAATAATATAGAGAAGAAACAGTTGATCTGAAATAGAAAAGGTTTAGGGGCTTAAGATGTAGGCAAGTTCAACATGAAATAGTTGTGCAGTTTCAAGTTATAATCATGGAAATGCAGTGTACAGACAAGGAGGCTAGTTCTCCTATTGTCTTTTCCAATCCTCAGACCCTATAGAGTAATTGAAACAAAATTACAATAATTAAATTACTGTAATGAAAATTACAATAAATCTATAGGCCACTGGAAGACCCATGATGAGTATTAAGAGGCTATGATAGGGGCGGCTAGGTAGTGCAGTGGATAAAGCACCGGCCCTGGAGTCAGGAATACCTGGGTTCAAATCCGATCTCGGACACTTAATAATTACCTAGCTGTGTGGCCTTGGGCAAGTCACTTAACCCTATTTGCCTTGCAAAAACCTAAAAAAAGGGGCTATGATAAAATCCCCAACACTGACAAACTTCTTAAAAAGTGACTTAATAGACCACTGCTATCTGATTCAAAGCACAAGTCTAGGAACAAAGGGTGGAATTTGGAGGAAGGCAGAGTTCAACCTAATTTATAGGATATTCTAACCATGACACCTACTCCTGTGCCTGGAATGTTCTTCCTCTTCATCTCTGCCTCCCTCCTTTCCTGGCTTCAAATCACAGCTAAAATCCTATTTTCTAGAGGAAGCCTTTGCCATTCCCCTTATATCTAGTGCCTTCCCTCTGAGACTACCCTCAGTTTATTGTTTAAAGTTTTTTTTACACATAGTTGTTTTCATGTTGCCTCCCCTATTAGACTATAAACTCCTTGAGAACAGGGACTATCTTTTGTCTCTATGTGTCCTCTGTGCTTAGCACAATATCTGGTAAACTGTAGGCACTTATTAAATATTTATTGACTGACTGAAATAAGGAAAACTTTCTGTTATGAATTGTCAGTGGCTTCATCAACAGAACTGTTCAAGAATTTTCCTCTTTAAGGGATGCAAAACGTTTGCTTAAAATAGCTAGTGAGGTTGGTAGTAGAGGACAGGAGATGAACTTGAGTTTTTTATTTTTTTTCTATTTTTGTAATACTACAAGGATCTCCTAGAGGAAGAAATTACTTCTAGTAACACATGTTAGTACTTTTGCTTCCACCTACAGTTTTTAAGAGCTATTTTGAGTATAGTCTTGTGTCGGAAGTTCTTTCAGGAAACATATAAGTATGTGTGCAGAGTACCATTCATTATACTGAAGATGGCTCTCCACTTTCAAATCCAATAGTTCACATAATGACAGAACAAAATTATTATCATACCTTTTTTATTACCTAACTTTCCTGCCTCATTATACATTAATCCTCCTAAATTACCCTCGGCTATATAGCTAAACTGGCCTTCTCTCGCTTCCTCATATAGGATACTCTATGGTCTTCTCTTATTGCCTTTTCCCTTATCTACTCTGTCTTGGTCCTAGATTATTCTAGAATTCATTGCAAATATTGCTGTGGTTCCTACTACCATGGAGGCACCTTATCTTCCTGTTTGACCCCTCTTACCACCAGGGTCACCCAAAACTCATTCTAGAGTTAGGAAGGTCCAACCTATGATAGGGTGAGTATACTTGATCTTTCTGGTTGGACTGAAAAGAACTCATCTAGGATGTATGGGTAATAAGGGGAGGAAACCATTTCTCCTTTCACCTTCTTCCCTTCCCCAGTCCAGGTTGATTTACTGCTATCTAGAGAATATAGAAATTACTAACTCTACTCTTTCTCATGATATGGACACCTGTCTGCCCCATATTGTAAAATCCTCCAGGTCTTAATTTCTAATCTGCCTCTAGAGCCTGAAGATCCCAGGCACTGTCATCATATCTACTTCTAAGGCCTTGTCATACTGTGGTGGCTGCCTCCTTAGGATACTCGGGCCTTTCTACATGTCCTGAGCAGAACTTTCTTTTCTATGCTGTCTCCCCCAATTAGAACAGACACTCTGTGGGAAGGTCTTAGTCTATTTGAATCCTCAATACATAGCCCAGTGTTTACCCCACCTTCTTCACAAAGCCTTCCCTGATTTCTCCCCCCACATACACAACTGCTAGTACCCTCCTTTTCAAACTACTTATGTTTGTAATTATTCTCTTTATTCTGTGTATACTTAAAAATGTCCTTGTCACTCTTTGAGAATGTGAGGATTATTTTCTTTTTTGCTTGTATCTTATTCTAGTAGATTGTAGATGCTAGTAGGTGCTTAATTTTTTTGTTGACTAACAAAAAGAGAAATTTGAAATAGAAATCCTTGAATTCATAGCTTTTAGTCCCCTTAGAGCTGCCAAAAAGAAATTATCTGGCCAAGACATTCTCTGGCTCAGTAAGAAGCAATAATTTACTTTTTCCTCAATGTGGTGGGCTTACAATTTATATGCCCTTGAAATAGTGAGCATTCCCAAGGGTGGTTATCAATTCTATTTGCTTAATAATTAATGAGAGAGAAGGAATATTACAATGAGAGATAGGCCTATTCTAATGAGGGAGGGGGGATATAGTTTTGATTGTCATTTGACTGATAATAATACTTGTCCTTTGACTTGACTGATAATAATACTTGTCAAAGAAGACCATGACAGGGAGATGTGAAAGTGTGCTAATGCTGTCACCAGCGTCACTTTCTCCTCCAGAATCATCTGGGTTCATTGGCTAGATATGGATCAGATGACTGGAGATAACTCTGGATGCAAGGCAGTCAGGATTAAATAATTTGTCCAAGGTCACACAGTGTCAAATATCTGGGGTCAAATTTGAACTCAGGTCCTCGACTCTGGGACTGGTGCTCTATCCACTGGACCACCTATCTTCTAAATTGTTCAACCTTGGACAGTCTAATCAAAAAATATATCCCCCACTTGTACCTGTGAAAAGTACAATGGACTTCCCTACCTTAGATTAAATTCCTTGTAAAGTTGAATTGGGTCTGAATAAGATTGAAGAGAAAATAAATTCGATCTTATTATTAGCACTGTCCTTCAGACACCAAGTTTCTATATGAGGACTTTAGAAAAATGGGGAACTCTGGATATCCTGAAATCATAGATTCTTAATATTCATTTCTCTCTTGTTAAATGAAGGTACTAGGCAAGATCAATCAATCAATAAGAATTATGATAACTATTATTCCAGACCCTTGTGCTAGACACTGCAAAAAGAAATACAAGAAACAAAATAGCAGCTTCATATTTGACTGTGCTAAATAAAAGATACATATGCAAATGTAAAATTTGATAAGTAAATATAAAATATATGCAAATTAATTGAAGCTGCATGTCTTAATGGAAGAGCCAGCTTGAGAGTCAGGTCAGGAGAGTCAGCAAATATTTATTAGGTATTTGAATTTTGAAGAAAACTAGATGCCTGTAAGTAAAGATGAAGAGGAAAGCATTCCAAGTGAAGGGTAAAAAATACTCAGAAGTAGAGAAGCCTGTCATGTGAGCTGAGCCGTAAGTAAGCCATTTTGGTGAGGATATAAACTTTATGAAGGAGAGTTTAAGTCCAGTAAGGTAGGATTGTAAGGGGTTTTTCATGCCACATAGAGGAATTTGTTTTTAACACCAGCAACAAGTAAACTATTGGTTCTTATGTAGCCTGGAAATGACTTGCTCAGAGCTGTGCTTTAGGAATATCCCGGCAGCTGTATGGAGAATAGACTAGAAAAGGGAGAGACCTGAAGCAGACCCATCAGAAGAGTTTTATAATAGTCCAGGTGAGAGGTGATAGGATGATGGTTTGTATGACTGGGAAGAAAGGGACAGATGCGAGATGTATGAGTAAAATCAACAAGAAGGCTTTTTTGCTCTCGAAGATTCCCTCCAGTCCTAAGTCCCACGATAGCTCTTTCCAGGACACAGTTATTTTGCACGATCAAAGGAAGCGGCCCCTTCTGAAATGTTTCCTTTGAGGTTGAAAATGGAAAGAAATCACTCTGCTGCGGGGTCAGGGCGAGAGGCACAGACAACATAGTTTCTCAGGGGGTGGTTACGCTGTTGCTAAGTGTTTCTCAAAGTGTTGATCCGAAAGGGTGGAAGGCGGTGCTCGCGGCCGATCTGGACCACGGAGCACTCCACGCTTCCCCGCCCCGGTCCCAAGCACACCCTCCTTTGTTGTCGTAGTCTTCCCAGAGGATCCCGAGGACCGAGAAGCCGGGAAGCATGAACCGCAGCCTGCGAGCGCTCGAAGCGCCACCTGTCATGCCGGAGCTTCGCCTCTCGCCACCCGCGGCCCCGGCAGAGCCCTTGGGGGAGGCGCCCGGGGAGGAGCCGCAGCCCGCTTTGTTCTCGGGGCTCTCAGCTAAGCCAATGAGCGGGGCGCCAGGTGGCGAAATCATTCTGTAGCCCAGAGTGCGAGCCCGGGCCGGGGTCGGAGGCGCGCGCGCACTGGCGGGCCTGGGCAGGGCCGGGCAGGTCCATGGGGAAGCCTAGCGCGCGCCGGGGAAGGGACAGGCGCGCGGCGCGTGGAGCCGGGGCCTCCGCGGCTGCCGGGCGGAGCGCGAGCCCTGCCCCCGGCCGGGAGGCGGGCCCCGGCAGCGCGCGGGCTCGAGCCGGCCCCTAGCCGGGACCGCGGCGGCCCGGAGCTCCGAGGCGGGGCGACCTCGGGCCGGGCTTGCTGAGCCGCCCGCTCGGCCGCGGCCCGGGAACAAAAGCGGCAGGAATGAGCCGGCGGCTGGCGAAAGGAAAGTGAAAGCCGAGGCCTCCCCTGCCCCGCCCGGCGCTGCCCGGCCTCCGGAGCCCCGGAATGTGGAGGCCTGCGCCGGCTTCCCAAGGCTAGCTCCCCCGGCCCTTCTCCAGGGCGCGCATCCTCGCAGCCATGGCCATAGCCCACCTGGCCACGGAGTACGTGTTCTCGGACTTTCTGCTCAAGGAACCCACGGAGCCCAAGTTCAAGGGTCTGCGCCTGGAGCTGGCGGTGGATAAGATGGTCACCTGCATCGCCGTGGGGCTGCCCCTGCTCCTCATCTCCCTGGCCTTCGCACAGGAGATCTCCATGGGTAAAGATGAGGAGGGGGAGGGGGGTCGGGAGAAGGGGAGAATGGGGCGGAGAAAGGGAGGAGCCCCAAGTGCTCGTTTCCCTTATGGGGCAGATTGGGTCTGAAGTCTTTCTGGGCTTTGAAAGTTCTCTTTCCACGTCTCGGGGCCAATCTCTCTGCGTGCTCCTGGAGGTTCCTGTAGCTGCGGTTCAGGAGTGCAGTGGTTTGTTTAAAGATGTAATGCACGTTTTGTAGAAAGACTTCACTTCGGCAAGTTGAGACTTAGTGCGTAAGACTTTCTAAGGAAATCATTAAACTTGTGGCTACTGTGGCAAGGACTAAACTGAGGCGCTGGGGAAACAAAAACAGAAACTTTGCCAAATCTCACCATCAGGAAACTTACTTAACTTCCCACAGGAGGCTCCAATATGTTCACAGATATATCTATATCTATCTATCTCTATCTCTATCTCTATATCTATCTCTATCTCTATATATCATAGATAGAGATATAGATACACACACACACATATATGCACACACAATAAAGAAAACAATGTTGCAAAGGCACTGACTGCAATTGCAATCTATTTCTGAAGTCGTCTACGGGATATTCTGACTTTGGGCCAAAACTGTATACTTTTTACATTTTCTGACAACCACCATCACCACCTATACTTTATACACACACACACACACACACACACACACACACACACACACACACAGAGAGAGAGAGAGAGAGAGAGAGAGAGAGAGAGAGAGAGAGAGAGAGAGAGAATGAATGAATAGCTAACTTTTCCAGGAACTTAGAACATCAACAGAATCAGAAATTGAAACTGGGTTTTCTGAATATGACTCTAGGATAATTACGACATTTTTGATTCAATTACAGCATGTTCCAGATATAAGTACAACAATGCAATATAGATTTGTAATGTTCCTTAAAAACTTTTTTTAGTAGAGCAATGTTGGTCAGCACTTCTACCATATTTTTGGATAATAGGCTCTCAGGCATTAGCTGAGTATTGACCACTAGGGGATTAGAGGAAATAAAATTGGGCAATGGTGATGCTGAATAGCAAGCATTTATTAGGTATCTAGTGTTTATTAGGCACCTTAGATATAAATGATTGAATGAATGGAAAATATTTTATGCTTACTATATTATGCTATACCTGGGCTTAGTAGGCTCAGGTGGTCAGATCTTTTATCGCATTTGATCTTTACAACTGTGTAAGATAGGTAGGGCAGTTATGGGAAGGCAGCTACAGAGCAAAGAATATTGGCTTGGGAGTCAAATGAACTGGGTTCAAATATAGACTCTCCTACATTTTTATCTGAGTGAACTTTGGTCTCACTTAGCCTCCCTAGTGAGACTCATTGAAAAATAAAGTTTGAATTCAGTGGACATAATACATTCAGTTCTAAATCTATGATTCTATGATATTCATTTTTCAGGAGGAAATTGAAACACAGACAGGTTGGATTATTTGTCCAAAGTGAGGAACTGTTAAGGCTTTGATATTGTAACTGTAAAGTTGATAGAAGAAAGCTTTTTTCATCTTGCCAGTCTGTAAAGTTCTGTGGAGCAGTGGAAGTATCGGGTCAGCAATCAGAAAGGTTCAAGTTCCCAAGTTCAAATCTGACCTCAGATATTTACTAGCTGTATGACCCTGAACAAGTTATCTAACTTTGCCTCATTTTCTTCCTCTGTAAAATGAGATGGAGAAGAAAATAGCAAATCACTCTAGTATCTTCGCTAAGAAATCTCCAAATGGGGTATGGACCATCTAATATATCTTAACAACAGTTGATTATTTAAGATGGCATCACTATGAATAGTTGAGCCTTTCAGCAGTGATCATTATGTTATTGATTATGAATACAAATTAATGTGTTTCTGGCATAAAATGTTTGGGTTTAATGTGATTCTCAGAATATTTGGGAATTCCAGCCTTGATTAGAATCAGTTCAGTAGGAATTCTACTAAAGTCATCATTTATAGAAGTAATGCAGAGGAAATCCCCATTTTTATGTTTCATCAGCATATTCTGCCAAATGAAGGGAAAGCAATGAAATGTAATTAATGTGCTATATGAATATAAGATATTCATATTGTAATTGTAAAATACATATATCTTTACACATATTTTTTAACTTTCTGCTCAACAGTTTGTGAGACCAGTAGGCAGATATTAGTATGCTAAATATATAGCTGAAGAGGCCATGATCTGAGATTACCTATCCAAGATTGAACTTGAAGTCTGTAAAATGTGGGTTGAAATCTGTGAGAAAGGATACACCCCCAGCACTGTGTAAAAGATCTGCCCAAGCTGGGCTTTGTTCCAAAGTCAGGGTGGGGCCTAGAACATTTGCTTAGTCTTGCTCTGATGTGGGGCTAGCCCTGTTCACAATAAGCATCAGGAACAGAAATTTCCTTGGGCTACCAACTCACAGGCAGATAGTTATTTTAGCTTGCAAGTTGGGACTGGAAGCATTTTTTTCTCTTTTGTTTTTTTGTATGGTTTTTCGAGTTTGTGAAGTAGCAAAAAGTATTATCTTTGGTTGGATGGGTTGGGTTATTAACACTGTCCTTCTGATGAGTTTGTCAGTTAGTGACCATGTGCTTAGCATGCTGATATTGTACTGGGGGGCACAAAAGATGTAGGAGTTGTTTTTTTTTCCTTCTCAACTAAATTGGAGATTCCTTGAAGGCAGGGGCAGGTGACTAGAGAGAACATTTATTAAGTGTTCATTATGTGTCAGATACTGTGCTGAATAGATGTGAAAAAGTTATGAACAGTATGAGACTATTGCAGTATCAGACTTTATGGTTACCAACTCTATTGACTCCAGTCATGCAGTAATGATAATAGATGATTAGTTATCACCCTAAGCTTTACAAAGTGGTTTCCCCAAAAGAAACCCATTGTAGGTTGTGTGAGTATGACACTAAGTCTCCAGTGGATCCATGATCTCTCTTATATAGGTATTCCTGGGGTTTAGTGAAACCTGCTCTTACAGAGAGAGATAATTATTAAATTTTCAGTGTGAGCATTTCTATCTCAGAAATAAATAATCAGTGCTTAATTTATTGTTTTATTGTTTGTCTAGACATAAGAAAGTGATGAGAAAAAAAAGGTTAATATATTTAAAAATTAACCTTTAAAATGTGTCCTGCATATTTTGGAGACTTTGCCAATACATTCTTGGTCCAGTACACCTTCCAGTAGTGAAGATTATAACATATCTACCCCTGCCTCTCTAGCAGAATTCTTGACCATGGTCTCCAGAAAGGATCTACCTATTACCCTGAGGCCCTTCCTGAAGGTCTTTTAATATTTAATTTGTATTGTCATTTATCATGACTGTCCCTTTATGATTCCCTCACTCTCCTTGTTCCACTTTTCTTTTTAACAAAAGGAAATTTACTTAACAATAATATAGAAAGGACATTCAGCACCAGTACAACCCTTAGTTTTGTTGGCCCCTCTTTTTTTTGCAATCTCTTGGATCTCTTTTATGTCACCAGGTGCAGACATCAATGTAATATTGCCTACTTATGTCTAGCATATATTTCTGTTATCTTTTAGATCAACTATAATTTTAATCATTTGTAGGTTATAGTATTACATAATTTGTAGCCATATAGCATTCCCAGGAAAATGTTGATGTTAAAAATAGATTTTTGTGTCAATATACAGCTTGGGATTATTGAAAACATTGAATGATTTCTAACATATAAACAGTTGTTTGTTCTTTTATTCCTATTTATTATGGATCTGGTTCATTTTCTGTTTGAAGTGCTTGTCCAAGATACAGGACAATAGTAAGTTACCCACCCAGCTGCTTGTCATGCTTTGAGCACCAGCATTCTTTATCAATATTTTATATTATTAAATTGAATGAATGAATAATCTGGGGTTTTACCACTAAATACCACACCTTATGTATTCATTTATTTGAGAAACATTTATTAAAGTTAAAGGAAAAGCACTTAGTTTGTTATGCGTATACTCCATTGATACAGTTAGAAATACTCAAGACAATCCTTGTCCCAACAGGAGCTTATAACCAAAGAAGGCAACAGATAAAGAAATTGTGGTAACCAAAGAGAAGCTCTTTGGAGGAGGAAGTCAGTGCAAATGAGCATTAGAATCATGTTGTTGAGGGTTGGACTCAGGGACCTTTAAGGTCTCCTCCAGCTCTAAAATGAGAATCTTATGTTATTATATTGTATATAATATATTCTATATAATAAGATTCTCATTTAGTAGATATACACATAATACATATAAACATATAGATTATCTATTAGCCCTCTTCATTCATGCACTGGATATAGTATATGAAGAAAGAGATGTTATATATGTTATATATATGTGTGTGTGTATATATACAAATATATGTATATGAATATATACATACATATATATGTAAATATATATATATATATATATATATATATATATATATATATGAGGGGGAGGAGAGAGAGAGAGAGAGAGAGAGAGAGAGAGAGAGAGTGAATGAATGAATGCAAATATCTATATATAAGGAAAATCTAATTCCCCAGAATATTATGTGGCCAAGAGATCTGTTGTAGAGCCAGTGGAGATACAAAATTTAGTTAAGATAAACTCTGCTTTGGGGCAGTTAGGTGATGCAATGTACAGAGCACCAACCCTGGAGTCAAGAGGACCTGAATTCACATTTGTCTGTGACCAGACAAAGACTAGGGGAAGCTGAAGAACAAGAGAGGCTACTAGCTTAGAAACTCAGGGATATGGCCTCTATTTTTGCTTTCTGAATAAGCAATCAATTAATTAACATTTACTGAAGCAATTCTAGTTCTTTGTCATTTCTAGATTTTTATCTAAAAGTTCCCTAGCCAATGCACACTCTGGAAGTTTAGCAGAAGTTGTAATAAAGTTTATAGACCTAATAGACCTATAGTTTGCTCGTTTTCTCTTTTGTTCTTTGAAAATCAAGATATTTGCCCTTCTCTGATCCTGCCATTTCTCTTCCACTCACCAACATCACCAGTGGTGACTCAACAATATAATTTGTCCATTTTTTCTAAATTCTTTTGTATTTTTTCAACTTATAAATAATTTTAACATTCATTTTTTTAAAAATTGAGTTCCAGATTCTCTCCCTCCATCCTCTCAGTAATAGAATGATCCAAAGCAGACCCAAAGATTTATGATGAAAAATTTTACTCAGTTTCAGAGAAAGAACTGATGAGAGTCTGAGTGCATATTGAACCATACTTGTTTTTACTTTATTTTTCTTGTTTTTTTATAGTGGTGGTAGTCTATATTATCTTTTATAACATGACATATAGATAAACTATATGTTTATATATATCATATATACATATTGGATTGATATCTAAATAATGCATTGCATCATGTTCACATACATATACACATATGTCTATGTACGTATATGTGTGTGTGTGTGTGTGTGTATGTGTGTGTGTGTGTGTGTGTGTGTGTAATAAATCCAACCTGGAATGGATATAAGTAACTATAAGATCCTAATTTTAGACCACGAAGGGACCTTAGAGATCATAGGATTATTTTATCATCTATAGGTAGTTCCCTATATCTTCTTAATTCTTAAAGCAAGAATGATCCCTAAATGATTCTAAGGATATCTCCAGTTCTATCACAAAAGACTTTCAAACAACAAGTACCACTGAAATATAAGCATCTGTGTGCTTAATTAAATTTCATGAAATTTGTGAAAATTGAGAAAACACATAATCTGGGGTTTTACCACTAAATACCACACCTTATGTATTAATTTATTTGAGAAACATTTATTAAGCAATTACAGTTTGTAGGGCTTGGTGTCAGTGGAGATACAAAGTTTAGTTAAGATAAACTCTGCTTTGGGGAAGCTAGGTGACACAATGGATAGAGCACTGGTCCTGGAGTCAAGAGGACCTGAGTTGACATTTGTCTTCAGACACTTAAAAATTGCCTAGCTGTGTGACCTTGGGCAAGTCACTTAACCCCATTTTCTTAACTAACTAAATAAAAAATTATGAGATAAACTCATATTTGCTTATGGACTTGATAATGATCTCAAGTTAAAAACTCAGTTATAATAGTATCTCATAGCAAGTATATTGGAGAATTGCAAAACAAAGTGAGAATGTTGTTCCTAGTGGGAGGATCAGGGAACTTCTTACAAACTCCAAATTGACAAATGAACATATGACTATTACTTCATGATGGGTCTCCTAATATAAACAACTTTGCCATATTTTTAGAAACATTTGCATAGTATTTCAAAATAATAATAATAATAATAATAATACCTGCTATTTTATTCAGCTCCTTCCTGTGTCTTGTCTATATATGCTCCTTCTAACTGCTCTTATAAATGAGAAAGTTCACATGATTTATCAGTATCTTCTTCTCATGCAGGATAGACACAGTTCAAACATCATTAATTTCCTCATAATTAGTCTTTCTCATCCACCCCCTCTATGGTTCCCCTGAGTCCTGTATTTAAAGATCAAACTTTCTGTTCAGCTCTAGTTGTTTCAATAGGAAAGTTTAAAAGTCCCCTGTTTCATTGAAAGTCCATCTTTTTCTCGTAAAAGAGGATGTTCAGTTTTGCTGGGTAGTTGATTCTTGGTTGTAAATGAAGATCTTTTGCTTTCCAGAATGTCATATTCCAAGCCCTATGAGCCCTTAATAGATGCTACCAGATCCTGTGTAATCCCGACTATAGAGCCATTGTAGTTGAATTGCTTGTTTCTGGCAGCTTTTAGTATTTGTCTCTTTGACTTGGGAGTTTTGCAGTTTGGCTATAATAGTCCTGGAAGTTTTTCTTTTGGGATCTCTTTCAGGAGGTGATTGCTGAATTCCCTCAGTTTCTATTTTATCCTCTCTTTCGAGAATCTCAGGGCAATTTTGCTGTATTACTTCTTGAAAAATGAAGTCTAGGCTCTTTTCCTGGTCATGACTTTCAGGTCACCCAATAATTTTAAAATTGTCTCTTCTGGATGTTTTCAAGGTCAATTGTTTTTCCAATGAGCTATTTCATATTTTCTTCTATTTTTTTGGGGGGGGTTGGTATATTTTTATTTCTTCTTAAGTTCTTGCAAAGTTATCAGCTCCCTTTAGTTCCATTTTGCATTTGAAGGAGTTATTTTCTTCAGAGAGCTTTTTTATCTCCTTTTCTAGCTGGCCAGTTCTGTTTTTTAAGGATTCTTCCCCTCATTTGCCTTTTGTGTTGCTTTTTCCATTTGGCCTAAACTGGTATTTCAACATAATTTTCTTCAGTATTTTTTTGTATTTCTTTCACCAAGTGGCTGACTTGGTTTTCATGATTTATCTGCATTGCTCTCATTTCTCTTCCCAATTTTTCCTTTACCTCCTTAATTGCTTTTCAAAGTCTTTTTTTGGGCTCATCCATAGCCTGAGCCCATTTTCTATTTCTTTTGGAGGTTTTGGATTCAGAAGCTTCAATTTTGTGATCATCTGAGTATGTTTGGTCCTCCAGGGGACCAAAGTAAATTTTTATGGTCAGATTCTTCTTTTTCCTGTTGTTTGCTCATTTCCTCAGTCTGACTCATTTACCACATTTCCAAGGCTTTGGGGTTTTCTTGGGACAATCCACAGGGACTTTAATTCCTCCAAGGTCTTATGAGAGGCTTGCAGTTCTCTTGTGTTCAGGTCCTCCCCTCTGCCCTGGAACTGTGAGGATGGTCCCTGCTTGGCTATGGTGGTATTGTGGGGGCCCAGACTGCAACCTGGATCTGAATGTGGGCAAACAGCTGAGTCCTGTCCCAGGGAGAGCAGAGACCTCTGCAGTCTCCCCCGACTCCCTTACCATCTGTGAGCTGAGAACTTTGCACGTACTGGATGGCTCTGCTGATTCCCACTGCAGTTTCTCACCACAGGGCTGCTCTGAGGCTGGAACTCCCCTCCACACTCACTCTGATATGGCAGAGTTCTTTCTCACCACCACTTATGGCTGTCCCTGATGATCTCTGGGCCAAGAGGTCTGGAAACCAACCTCTCTGCCACAGATCTATGTGCCTGACCTGGCTGCATTGAGGCTGTTCTGTGGCTTTTTCCAACCTTGGTCCTTGTGGAATAGACCTTTTTCTGCAGAACTTTTAAGTTGTCTTGGACTTGGAAATTGTATCACTCAGTCTTTCTGTGGGTTCTACCCCTCTAAATTTTGGCTTCAGTCATAATTTGATGGCTTTTGGATTTTTTTTGGAGAACAAGGTTCTGGGAATTCCTGCCTTCACCATCTTGGCTCGGCTGAGGTATATTTTCTATACTTTTCTACTCTTGTATTCAGACTTTTCCTAGTCAAACCTAGATACACGATCACAGAATTTCAGAATTGGAAGGGATAATGATGATTATTTAATCCAACCCAAACATGAAAGGAATTTCTCAATAGCCATAGCCAAGTGATTGTCTGGGTTCTGTTTGTCTCCAGTGAGAAGGAACTTGAAACTTCCTGAAGCAGCACTTTGACCTTTTAGACTTCTTTTTTTTTTCTTTTAAATTTATTTTTTTTATTCTCATTTTGTACAAATGGTTTTTTTTACATTAATAAAATATTCTTGTTTACAAGTAAACAAAATACCCCTCCTCCTCCCCCATGAATATAGATAGACTTGTTTGGGTGAAAAAAGTAAAGGGGAGAGGAAAAAAATTAAAATAAAAAAATAATAATAGTAATAATTGTAGGTATGGCCAGGTGGCGCAATGGACGAAGCAACAGCCCTGGAGCCACAAGCACCCGAGTCCACATCCAGCCTCGTAAACCCAACAATCACCCAGCTGTGTGACATGCAAGCCACCCGATCCCCACTACCCTGCAAACCCCCCCCCCAAAAAAAAGAAAGAAAAAAAAGACCCAAAATAAAATAGTAATAATAGTAGGGGTGGCTGGGTGGCAGACAGAGCATTGGCCCTTGATCCAGGAGCACCTGGGTCCAAATCCAGCCCCAGACACCCAAAGATCACCCTGCTATGTGGCCCCAGGCAGGCCATCCAGCCCTACTTGCCCTGCACCCTCCCCCAAATAATCATAACAAAAAATGTGCTTGAGTCTTTGTTCCAACACCAACAACTCTGTCATGGTTGGATCTCATTCTTTATGATAAGTCCATCACAAAAGTTATTTCCATATTTTTCCACCGTTGCCATTGCTGATCTCAACTCCCTCCTTTCTTATTTCTTCACTACCATGTACTCAATTTTCTCTCTCCTTTCACTATGACTGTGCTGTAGGGTAGCTGAGTGGCACAGCAGACAGATCCCTGGTCCCAGGGCCAAGAAGCCCTGAGCCCCCATACCACACCTTAGGCCCAGAATCCACCTGGCCCTGTGGTCCTGGGCAGGCCTTCCATTCCCAGCCCCTTGCAAGAAATAAGAAAGAAAATGTGTTATATCTGGCCACTCTCCCCCCATGGTCCATCCTCTCCTCCTTTATTCACATCCCCACCCCTTCCCCCTGCTCCCCCCTCCTTCTTACTCCAGATGTCTATACCCCATTGAGTATATTTGCTGTTTCCTCTCCTAGCCATCTCTGATGAGAGCAAAGTTTCCCTCATTCCCCCTTGCCTCCCCCTTTCCATATCATTGCAATAGCTCATTGTAATAAAAAAAAATCTTATGTGAAATATCTTGGACTATTCCCCCCTCTCCTTTTTCTTTCTCCCATTCCATTTCCCTTTTTTTTTCTATTGACTCATAATTGGTCCTCTGGAATCATGATTGATCATTGCATTAATCATGTATTTAAAATTTGGTTGTCTTTACAATTTTGCTGAAATTGTATAAATTGTTCCCTTGATTCTGTTCAAAATTTTGCATCAGTTCAAACAAGTTTTCCCAGATTTCTCCTGAACAATCTTTTATATTATTTCTTAAGATTCATTGATATTCCATGACATTCATATACCAACATTTCTTCAGTCATTTCTTTTTTTTGAAAGATTTTATTTATTTTGAGTTTTATAATTTTCCCCCCATTTTTGCTTCCCTCCTCCACCCCCCATAGAAGGCATTCTGTTAGTCTTTCATTATTTCCATGGTATACATTGATCTCAGTTGAATGTGATGAAAAGTATGAGATAGCAAAATTACATAATAAGAATTTTTTTTTCTAAATTGAAGGTAATAGTCTTTGGTCTTGTTCAAACTCCACAATTCTTTCTCTGCATACAGATGATATTCTCCATTGCAGATAGCCCCAACTTGTCCCTGGTTGTTGCACTGATGGAATGAGCAAGTCCATCAAGCTTGATCATCATGTTGTTGTTAGGGTATACAATGTTTTTCTGATTCTGCTCATCTTGCTCTACATCAGTTCATGAAAATCCTTCCAGGATTCTCTGAATTTCCATGCCTCCTGTCAGTCATTTCTTAATTGATGGACAATCCCTTGGATTCCCAGTTGTTTGCCACTACAAAAAGAACCACTATAATTATTTTTGTACATATAGGCACTTTCCCCCTTCTTTGATTTCTTTGGAATAGAAGTCTGGTATTATTGAGTCAAAGAGCACTGGTGTTATTGTTAACTATATTTGGCATATACTTAAAATATTCATATTATCTCCCTCAATAGAATACAAGCTCCTTGAGGAAAGGAAATATTTACTTTATGAATATTTAATTTTTAAAATTATAAGTTTTAGCATGCATTTTTAAAAATTTGAGTTCCAAATTCTTTTCCTCTACTCCCCACATTCCTGAAAAGATAAGCAATTAGATGTTATACATGTTCAGTCATACAAAGCATACTTTCTTTTTCTTTTTTTTTAATTTTTGTTTTCAAATTTCCCCCCAGCTACTTGCAAAAACATCTTTCAACATTTACTTTCAAACCTTGAATTCTAAATTCTCTCCCTTACTTTCACCCTCTCATTGAGAGAGCAAGTTACTTGGTGTGGGTTAAAAATGTGTAGCCATGAAAAACATTACTAAAATAGTAAAAATAAACATATCCCCCCCCCAAAAAAAAGAGAAACGCCAAGAAAAATAAAGTGAAAAAAATGCTTCAGTCTGTATTTAGAGCTCTGTCTTATCTCTGTCTTTGGGATGGATAGCATTCTTTATCATAAGTGCTTCAGAATTCTCTTGGGTCACAGCATTGCTGAGAAAAGGTAGGTCATTCACAGCTGATCATCTGATAATATTACTGTTCCTTGTATAAGGTACAATTCCCATTGTATCTCTTCTTGTAAATTTTTTTACTGAGAGCATCCTGTTCATCATTTCTCATAACAGAACAGCATTTCACCTCAATCACATAACACAATTGGTTCAATCATTCCCCAACCTCTGGGCATCCCTCAATTTCCAGCTCCCTATCACCAGAAAAGAGCTGCTATAAATATCCCTATACATATACATATACATAGAAATTCTTTTCTTCTCTTCTGGAATAGAGACCTAGATGGTAGCACTTCTAGTCCAAAGAGTTGGGATGGTTTTATATCCCTCTGAGTATAGTTCCAAATTCCTCTACAGATTTGTTGAATCTTTTTACAACTCCTCCAAGAGTGCATCAATGTCTCAATTTCCCTATATCCCCTCCAATATTTGTCATTCTCTCTCTTTTTATCCTATCAGCCAGTCCAATAGATATGTTAGTATCTCAGAATTGTTCCAATCTATATTTCTCTTATCAACAGTGAGGTAGGAATTTTTTTAAAATTTAAAATGATAACATTGATAACCTTATCGAAAACTGTTCATATCTTTTGATCATTTATCAATTGGGGAATGACTTATTTTTCATAAATTTTACTCAGTTCTCTATGTTTGAGAAATGAGGTCTTTATTAGAGAAATTTGTTTCAATATTTTCTGCCTGCAATTGCTATTGCTAGCTGTATTTCCTATCTATCCTATCTTCCCCCCAACTCCATTTATTCCATTCTCTTTCTCCTTTCAACCTGTCATCTGTCAAAAGTGTTTTGTATCTGACTACCCTCTCCCAGGATCTTACCTCTCTTCTACCACCTACATCCCCCTTACCCCTTCCCTCTCCTATTTTCCCCTAGGGTAAGAGAGATTTCTATATCCAATTGAGTGTCTATGTTATTCCAATTCCAATGAGTAAGTTCATATGAGTTATCAGTATCATTTTCCCATGCAGGAATATAAGCATTTCAACATCATTAAATCCCTCATAATTTGCCCTTCCTGTCTACCCTCTCTATACTTCACTTGAGTCCTGAACTTGAAGATCAGATTTTCTGTTCAGCTCTGGTCATTTCATTGCAAAAGTTTGAAAGTCTCCTATTTCATTGAATGTCCATCTTTTCCCCACAAGAGTGCTGGGTAGTTGATTCTTGGTTGTAATCCAAGATCTTCTGCCTTCTGGAATATCATATTCTAAGCCCTATGATCCCTTTTTTGTAGAAGCTGCTAAATTTTTATTATCCCGACTGTGACTCCATGATAGCTGCTAAATTTTTATCATTCTAACTATGGCTCCATGATATTTGACTTGTTTCTTTCTGACTGCTTGCAACATTTTCTCCTTGACTTGGGTGTTTTGGAAATGACTATAATATTCCTGGCAGTTTTCATTTTGGAAGTTCTTTCAGGAGGTGACTGGTGGATTCTTTCAATTTCTATTTCATCATATGCTTCTAGGATTTGTTTCAGGGCAGTTTTTCCTGGATAATTTTTTGAAAAATATTGTCTAGGCTCTTTGTTGGTTATGATTTTCAGGTAGTCCAATAATTTTTAAATTTTCTCTCCTGGATCTGTTTTCCAGGTCATTTGATTTTTCCAAACAGATATTTTACATTTTTCTAGTTATTCATTCTTTTGATTTTATTTTTTGTTCCTTGATGTCTCACAAAGTCATTAGCTTCTCTTAGCTCCATTCTGTATTTAAAGGAACTATTTTCTTCAGAGAGCTTTTGTATCTCCTCCATTTGGTTAATTCTGCTGTTTAAGACATTCTTCTGCTCATTGGCCTTTTGGTCAGCTTTTTCCATTGGACTCAAACTGGTTTGAAGATGTTAATTTTTGTATCTCCTTCACTAAGCTGCTGACTTGGATTTCATTATTTTCCCACATGACTTTCATTTTTCTTCCCAATTTTTCCTCTAACTCCCTTACTTGATTTTCAAACTCTTCTTTGAGTTCTTCCATAGCCTGAGACCAATCCATATTTTTCTCAGAGGCTTTTGATACAGACATCTTGACTTTATTATCTCCTGAGTGTATATTTTGATCCTCCATAGGACCAAAGTAATTTTCTGTGGTCATACATTTTTTCTTCTGTGGTTTGTTCTTTTTCCAAGTCTATGACTTGATTTTAATTCTTTTTAAAGGGAGGGCTCTGCTTCCAGGGTCTTTAGTCACTTTGCACTAATAAAATCAATGCTGCCAAAATTAAAAGGGAAGTAGAAAGCTGGGAAACAATGTTCACAACCAGGAGTTCTAATAAAGGTCTCATTTCTAAAATATATAGAGAATTTGGTCAAATCACAAATCATTCCCCAATTGATAAATGGTCAAGGGATATGAACAGAGTTTTCAAATGAAGAAATTAAAACTATATGTAATCATGTGAAAAATTGCTCTAAATCACTATTGATTAAAGAAATGCAAATTAAAACAGTGAGTATCATCTCATACCTATTAGATTAAACAGTCTCATTTGTAAAATATATAGAGAATTACATCAAATTTATAAGGTTACAAGTCATTTCCCATTTGATAAATGGTCAAAGGATATGAATAGACAGTTTTCAAATAAAGAAATTAAAGTTATATATAATCATATGAAAAAAGTGCTCCAAATCACTATTGATTAGAGAAATGCAAATTAAAACAATGAAGTATCATCTCATACCTATTAGATTAGCCAAGATGAGAAAGAGGGAAGATGATCAATGTTGGAAGCTGTGGGAAGATTGAGACATTGCTGGGGGAGTTCTGAATGGATCCAACTTTTCTAGAGAGCAATATGGAACTATGCCCAAAGAGCAATAAAACTATTCATACCCTTTGACCCAGTAATTTCAATTCTAGGTCTATATCCAGAAGAAATTATAAAAAAAGTGGAAAAAGTCCTACATGTTCCAAAATTTGCATAGCAGCTCTTTTTTTTGTAGTGGCAAAGAACTGGAAATTGAGGGGATGCCCATCAATTGGGGTATGGTTAAACAAGTTATGGTACATGAATACCATGGAATACTATTGTACTATAAGAAAATATAAATGGTCAGACTCTAGAGAAGCATGGAATGACTTATGGGATCTAATGTTGAGTGAAGGGAGTAGAACCAAGAGAACAATTTACATATCAACTTCATTATGAGATGAACAACCTTGATGGAAACAGTTCCTCTCTGGAGTCCAGAGAGCTCAGTCAACTATATCTGACTGGTTTTGAACTATATTATCCCCAACCAGAGGAAGAAAAACAAAACAAAACAAAACAAAATGCAGAAAAAAACAACCCTTTCGAATCTGATGAACACTTTATAAAAATCATCTCTTATGTATCTCTTTCCCTTAAGCCTAATTCCTCATGCCTAAAATTACTAATTTGTAAAGAAGTTTAAGAAAATATGTATGTAAAATGCTAGCCTGATTGTTCCCTGCTGAGGGGAGGGAGGTGGGAAGGGAAATTTTGTAACTTGGAAATATGTATGTACATATGGATATAAATAAATAAATTTAAAATTAAAAAAAGATCATATAGCTAATAAATGTAAGGTCACATTTGAACTCAGGTTCTCTGGTCTTCAGGGCCAGTACTCTATCTACTGCCCCACATAGCTGCCCCCAAGAACTAGGAAAATACTTGAGAATCTAACCCACTCCCTTCATTTTAAATGTGAAGAAACTGAAGCCCAGGTTAGTTAAGATATATAAATCCAAGGTCACACAGGTAGTAAAGCTAGAGAGGATTAAAATACAGGTCCTCTGATTCCAGAGCTAGGACTCTTTCCACTATACTAAATAAGATTACACATCTAATAAAAGGCAGAGTCAAGAACCAAACTAGTCTCTTACTCTAAGTCTAGGGCCTTTATAGTTATTCCAGAAATAATTGCTTTACCTTAAATCAGAAGTGAAAACTTTAAAGGGCACATGTCTTTATCTCTGCTGGTAGACCCTTCTAACAAGAGTATTTCACACATTGCCATGCCTTAAAAATTGAATTCTCAAGATCATTAAGAGGGAAAATGACTAGCAGCTAGAGTACCAGACCTGGAATCAGAAAAGAACTGGGTTCAAATATTACTTCTTCCTAGCTATGTAACTCTGGGTCAATAATAAATTCTTTAGGTCTCCATTTCTTCAACCCACTGGCTTCTGGGTTCCCTCCTCAGTCCCTCCCTGGGTTTTCTAAATCTAGGACCTTTAAATGACAGACAATATGCTGCTGGACCCATAGCTCTTTGAGGAAATTAGGATCTGTCAGTACTTGAATTCTACTGAAACTGGCCTCAGTCACATGTGTTATCTGAGAAGACTTAAGTGAAGAATTCTAGGTAATGGTCTATGAAAATTATCTTGGTTTTCATTATAAAAATATTTTTTCATCTGTTTTTTTAATGAACTTTGAGAAATTAGCATTTTTTTCAAAAGGTATTTGTGACTCGTTTTAGATGATACCTGAAAGAAAGAATTTTTGGTTTCATTTTTGAACCTTTCTCTTTCCATTTAGTGGTAATTCAATTTATTAACAAATTTGAAAATGTCCCTTTTTGGCTTGTGAAATTGTTGGCATCAACTACTCAGTGTCTTAAGAATGTCTTAGGGAGGAGCGGCTAGGTGGCTCAGTGGATAAAGCACTGGCCCTGGAGTCAGGAGTATCTGAATTCAAATCTGGCCTCAGACCCTTGATCATTACCTAGCTGTGTGGCCTTGGACAAGCCACTTAATCCCATTGCCTTGCGAAAAATCTTTAAAAAAAAAGAAAAAGAAAAGAAGGTCTTAAAATGGTGAAAACCCAATCGTTCATTTATTAATTACAATTATTGAGCACCTATTTATCCTTCCAGGTACAATAGAAAAATAATTCTTGTTTGGGCTGGGGTTTTAGAATCACAAAAATGTGAGAGCTGGAAAGAACCCTGGTGGTCATCCACTCCAATCCATCCACAAAGGAATCTTCTAATATATATTCAGAAAGTTGTCAATTAGCCTCTGCCTCTCCAAAGGGAAGGAACTCTCACCTCTCTCAGCAGCCCATTCTACTTTTAGACAGTTTTCATTGCTGGGAAAATTTTCCAGATACTGACCTCAAAATTTTCCTTTTCATCTTCCTCTCATTGCTGCTGGTTTTGCCTTCTGAATCAAAATGGTATAAATGGCAGCTAGGTGACATAGTGAATAGAGTGAGGCCTGGAGTTAGGAAGTTTCCTCTTCCTGAGTTTAAATCCAGCTTCACATACTAGCTGTGTGACTCTGGGTAAGTCATTTAATCCTGTTTGCCTCAGTTTTCTCATCTGTCAAATGAGCTGAAGAAGGAAATGGCAAATGAGGTCATGGAGAGTTAAACACCACTGAAAACTGGCTAAACAGGAAAAAAACTAAAACATAGCACTGGGCTAGGTGAGGACTTGGAGTCAGAAAGATGTGACTTCAAATTTAGCCTCAAATTCTTGTTAGCTATGTGACCCTGGACAACTAGTTTAACCCTTGTCTGCCTCAGTTTCTTTGACTGTAAAACAGGGGTGATGATAGCCCCAACCTCTTGGATTGTTGTGAAAATAAAATGAAATTATATTTGTATATTGTTTAGTACTTAATTGATGCTTTAATAAATGCTTGTTTTTATAAAAGGGGTTTTTGGTCTATAGTTTGGTGAATCAGACTTAGGAGGTACATGTAGACATGTGTTTGTTCTCCTGAAGTAGTAGAAAAACCATTAAAAGTTCCCCTTAATTCTCAGGGTTTATAAAGAGCAGCACTTTTGTGAACTTGGAGTTTCAATTAGACATAGCAGAAAAGCAATGAACTAAGTCAGAAGAGCTCAGTTCTAGACCTGTCTCTGGTCCTATGAGTTAGTTCTTCCTACAGTTTTCTCTTCTTGCTCTTGCTCTTGCTCACATATAATATCCCATCTCCTCTCTGCCTGTATTTATACAGTCCTTCCCCTAAGTCTATAATGAATATATTCCTTCCTCAATTCTACCTCTTTAAATATGTATTTTAATTCATAGCTCAGTTCATATTGTTGGTGTTCACTCCTGTCCAACTCTTCATGACCCCATTTTGGATTTGTGTGGCAAAAGCATTGGAGTGATTTGCCATTTCCTTCTGAAGCTCATTTGACAGATGAGGAAACTGAGACAAACAGGGTTGAATGACTTGCCCCGGATCACACAGCTAGTAAATGTAGGTGGCTAGGTTTGAACTCAGGAACATGAACCTTCCTAACTCCAGGCTTGGCACTTTATCTACTGCAACACCTGGGTACAATATGTCACACTTTTAATATGAGCTTCTCCCCAAATAAGAGTCTAAACTCCCCCCCTTTATTCTCCCAATTATCTTGTATTTATGTACTTTATCATAAAAGTCCTTCTCTTCCTTTAAAATGTACATCAAACACTATTTTCAGCATAAAAACCTTTCCTGTTCCTTACCAGCTGCTACTGTCCGTCCTCCCAAAATACCTTGTATGTAACCACTTTGTGTTTATTTATATTTAGTCTCTGCTTCTCTCTCTCTCTCTCTCTCTCTCTCTCTCTCTCTCTCTCTCTCTC
The DNA here is from genome assembly GCF_037893015.1 of Macrotis lagotis. Taxonomy (NCBI): domain Eukaryota; kingdom Metazoa; phylum Chordata; class Mammalia; order Peramelemorphia; family Peramelidae; genus Macrotis; species Macrotis lagotis. The sequence goes on from NC_133658.1 coordinate 764,952,812, forward strand.
TCTCTCTGTGTATGCACACACACACACCACATATACACACACATACACACTGTATATACTTATACTTGTATATGTATCTTTTGATGCCCTCATTAGAACATAAACTCCTTGGGAGTAGGGATTGCTTTATATGTGTATCTCTCTCTCTAGCATGGTGTTTTTTGGCACACAGTTGGCACTTGATAAATTGTCGGTGATTGTTGACATTATTTTGTAAACATATATACGTAGATATTGTCTCCACTAGTGGAATATAAATTTCTTGAGAGCAAGGACTTTTCCCCCCTCATATCTGCCTAGGACAGAAGAAACTTAGCAAGTCTTGTTGATTGAGTTACTTTATCCAAAGCATTACCTCCCTAACCTTATTTCCTTAACTGTCAAATAAAAAGCATTAGTAATCTCCATGGAGCTTACAGTATTGCTAGTTTATTGTGGTGTTTACTTGTTGTTATTCTTTTTATAGGAATTATTGTGACATATTAGAAAAAGAACAAGATTTGTCTTCAGATAATCTGAGTTTGAATCCCAGCTCTCTACTTAATCACTTGTGTGATCTAGAGCAGACAAGTTGTGTAACTTCTCAGTGCCTGAATTTCCTCAGTTATAGAATGAGGGAATTAGGTGATATGAGAACTTCTTTTGCTGTAATCTGTGATTCTGTCTAAATTCCTTGATTCAGATTTAGTGCCTTATAAATTAGTCATTCTGTAGTTTGCAGGGGTCCAGCCTCTGCAGGGTCCTTGAAACCTGACAGGAGGGATAGAGTTGGCGAAATGAGTTGAGTCAACAAGTGGGTATAGGCAGGAGCAGGTTGACTGACTGTCAGCTTCTTGGATTTATTTTTATAGTCTCAGAATCATATGAAACAAGCAAACTAAAATCATTTCCTTGGTTACAAAAGCGTACAAGTTTCATCATTAATCATATAGTTCATATGGTTACAAGCTTGATCATGTAGTGGTTACAAGTGTGATTATCATTCATGTAGCTAATTTTCTTGTCCCTGCTCAGATTGTGATGACCTCAACCTGCCTGTTGCCTAGTTTGTTGCTGCATAGTAAAGTTATTAATTAAACAGAACTTTCCTTGTAATAATCTTTGATATAATTTGTTTAATGGAATGCTTCTATGTTTTTGTACCACATATGTAATGTTTTCTGATATGCTCCCTTGACAACCTATAGTGAGGGTAATTATGTTTGTCCACCTGTCCATTGACTCCTTCAATAACCAATTTTCCTTTCAGCCCTTGTTGGTAGACACTACGATTTCTATGACTTTTTATTCTTTCCCAGTAAACTAAGGCTGTTAGAGTTCACATATTGGTTAGCTATACTAACTATTCTCTCACCATCTTTATCATATATTCCTGTGTATGATAAGGGGGGCAAAACTGTTAATTTCCCTGGAATTCTATCTGACCCATCTTGTATCTGGTTTCCCTGTATATATTCTGACATCTCCCTGGAACTCCTATTGCTGTATCTTCCAAAGATTTCATAATGTTGAAGCCTTTTGTATGTCTCAGGGAGAGGCAGTCCTGTCAAATTTGGACAGAGTTCACAATCTGTTTTATTCAAGGAATTTCTCTGAAATCCTTCCTTTATAGTCATTCCACTATTAGGATGAGTAAGTTTTGCAATCAATAATAGACCTATAAATATGGGTATACATGGAATCCCTATATATATTGAAGAAGGAAATGTTGTTCCATCAGGCAGTGTGACTGCCTTGAGTTTTCTTGCTGCAACTGTGTCAACCAGCTTAGAGACCCTGGCTCCCAACAGTAGTTGGAAAACAATTAAGCATAATAATGATCTTTTTATATTTAAAAGATATTTTAACATTTATTTTTAAAAATACCAAACTAGAAAATATTTTAAATATATTATTTTAAATATTTACTTGCTCTCCTGCCCCTCCAGTTTTTTCTTCATTTTTTTTAAATTGGAAATTCCCAAGAAAGCCCTTGCACTTGGATCCTGTATGATCCAAGTATGAAGCAAGAATGGATTTCCCAGTTTTAATGACATTGTATTCAGGATCTTCTTAAGTCATGGTTATTTCCTACCAGTCTCTCCTCTCTCTCACTCTGTCTCTCTGTTTCTCTAACTCTGTGTGTGTGTGTGTGTGTGTGTGTGTGTGTGTGTGTGTGTGTGTGTGTGTGTCTCTCTCTCTCTCTCTGACTCTGTCTTTGTTTCTCTGTCTTTCTGTCTGTCTGTCTCTCTGTCTCTGTCTCTCTCTCTCTTTCTCTCTCTCTCTCTCTCTTAAAATTTTATTTATTTAAGGCAATGGGATTAATTGACTTACCCAAGGTCACACAGCTAGACAATTATTAAATGTCTGAGGACATATTTGAATTCAGTTCCTCCTGATCCAGGGATGGTGATCTTCTGTGCCTCCTACCTGTCCCTCTTCTCTCTCTCTCTTTTTTTTTTTATTGAACTAGAGGGAGATTTTTCCTTATTGGACCCAATACTATAGTGGAAATAGCATAAGATTTAGTCAGAGAACCTAGAATTTAGTCACAGTTCTCATTTTGTGATATTTGAAAAAGTTACCTATTCTCTCTCACACTCAATTTGTTTCATCTGTAAAATAGATGTCATTTTCATTCTTACTCATAGAACCAAAGCTACAACAAAACTCCCACCACCATCTCCCTTTCCTCTTCCCAAATCCCCATTCCTTTGCACAGATTATCTCCTTGAAATAGTTTCTTTTCACTTTTGCCATTTTGAATCCCTAACCTGCTTCAGAACCTTTTAAAAATGTTATCTCCTATGTGAGGGTTCTGTTATTATCTTCCTTCCCTTAACAGCTTGATATTATATATATACTTAGATATATGCATGTTATTTTTCCCAATATAATGTAAGCTTTCCCAGGGCAGGTAATATTTTGTTTTTGTCCTTGTCTACCCACAGTGTTGCGAAGTTCTAGGTGCATAGTCAGCAATTTTATATATGTGTGTATATATATATATATATATATATATATATATATATGTATGTATGTATGTATGTATATATGTATATATAGGTTTTTGCAAGGCAAAGGAGTTAAGTGACTTGCCCAGGTCACACAACTTGTTAATTATTAAGTATCTGAGGGCAGATTTGAACTCAGGACCTACTGACTACAGACCTAGCACTCTATCCCCTGTGACCCTATCTGTCTAATAATGATCATAGATAGCTTTCATTCATTACATTAAAGGTTGTCAACATATGTCATCTCATTTGATCCTCACCAAAACCCTTTAAGGTTGGTGCTATTATTGAATCTGAGAGAAATGAAGGTATCTTCCAGGGGTCACATAGCTAAGAGGTATTTGAGACAAAGTTATAATTCAGATCTTCCTCATTTAGATTCAATGATCTTAGCTACTGCACCACCAAGTGTTTAATTGCTGTTGCTAATATGTACTACACCAATTCTAAGAAGCATCTCTGGAATTTTAAGGAAAATTTATTTTCAATTCAGCCATTTTTCTGTATCAGGTATGAAAATGGGTGTCCAAAACAAAAAATGAAACTGAATCTGCCCTCAAGAAGTTTATGTTCTACAATTTTACCTGTCTTCAATACACTACCCATTCCCAGCAGTTTGTCATTTTAATGGGATGGTAGATTTAGGGAGCTTGCTTTTTGGGATACTCTAGATATATTTTCCATACTTTGTCATTTCTTCTTTTTTCAGTCTTATGCTTTGTTTTTCTTATTCCTCTGGGTCATAGAAATTTTTTTAGGACAAAGGATAGAGTTCTTTTTGATTTATTTCTTCTCACTCTTTAGCATGCTTACTTGAATGGAATTTCTAGGATTATTTTTATGAATATATGACTTATGGAACTTTAATATGGCAGAGCTCTTTACACATATCCTTATTTAAACATAAATAAGAAGGGGGAAATGCCAGTGACATGGTCTTATATCCCCTTTTGATCTTAGCTCTATTTGATATTATTCTTGACTCTGGTGGCAACCACACCTCCTCTGGTCTTACCTGTGAAACAGTGGTATCTAGATAGTCATACGTGACTCCTACCTAACTTAACCACTGCCTCATGAATCAAACTTTAAAACCAGAATGGACTAGAAATTGATTCTCTTGTCTAACTCTTTCATTGTGCAAATAAGAAACTTTAGAACCAGAGAGGGTATTAGATCCCCAAGGTCACACATTAAGGTAGTCTGCTGATTCTTTTCCCATTACATTTTTCTGCCTCCATTCTTTGTTTGTTTGTTTTTGTAAGGCAATGGGGTTAAATGACTTTCCCAAGGTCATAGAGCTAGGTAATTATCAAGTGTCTGAGGTCTGATTTGAACTCAGATCCCTGACTCCAGGGCTGGTGCTCTATCCACTGCGCCACCTAGCTGCCCTTTCTGCCTTCATTCTTGCCTAAACTAAACAAAGTACCTTTTAGTATTTATCTAAAATAAATTGTATGTATTTGAAAAATAAATGTTTTCCTTTACAGTGAGGAAGTGTTACACAGACTGGTCAATAGTTCCTTAAGAAGTTGCTCTGTTTGTCTTTAATCATATTATTTACCTTGTCCTATTGAATGGTCTCTGCCTAGTCTTCTGTAGATATAGTAATAAAATAATAATTCTAAACCCTTGAGCAGTTAGGAGCAATGTACCTCAGGATATGGATAGTGAGAGGAATAATTTTCTGAGCTCTCAGTTTATACTCTAGAGAATGAGATTTGATTGTACCAATTTCAGTGGAACAAATGTTACTTTATAAGAAGCATCACTTTTTTAATCTATTGAGGTTAAGATTAAATATATTTCTGTGCTTCCTTTTGTAAGCCAGTTCTAGTAATAACCCAAAAAGGTTTGACCTAAAGGAGGTATTTGTCTTTTACAATTCCAGCTTCCTAGTTTAAGATGCGGAAAGTACTAATGTGTCTCATGGATTTGAAATGGTTACTTGAGTCAGTATTTTACCTTAGTGGGGGGGGGGGAATCTGAACAGAGATTAACTGGTTAAAATTGTATTCTGATTAAGATCCTTTAGACTTTGGAATTCTAGGATTTAGAAGTGGTAGGGACCTTAGAAATTATAGGTCCATGATATTTGAGAATAGATTTCAGGAGGGTCCATGAACTTGGATGGGAAAAGAAGTTGCATCTTGATTTTCACTAACTTTTTGTTTCCCTTTGTAATCCCATTATATTTAAAAACATTATTCTGAGACTGGGGTTTATAGGCTTTACCAGTTTTCAAGATAAGTTTCCACTTTCAAGAGGCATAAAAAAGACTAAGAACTTTTGTTCTAATTCAACCTCCTTGTGGTAAAAGATGAAAAAATGAAGGTCCTGAAAAAGAGGAAATGACTTGCCCAACAAGATCATGTAGTACTTCATAGCAGAGTCAGTATTCAAGTGCTCTAATTCCAAACCACTGCTCTTTGATACTCAATTGTTACATTTATTCCTCTTTCTTTTAACCTACTTTCACCAAAGTTCTGTTCTGATGTGTCATCCCAACGCAGAGGTGATGAGTTGTTGAAGGTTTTCCAAACAAGCCTAATCTTTGATACATTTAATCAAGTTAGAAAGACTTTGTGATTTAGACCCTACTCATGAGAAGTATTCGTTGTTGTTGTTGACTAGGGACCAGTCTAGCTTGTTGAGTACAGAAGAACTCCTAGATACAACTTTAGACACAAGATGATGAATTTATTTTCAGCCATGGCAAATCACAAAGATGTTTTACTAAGTGTTAAGGGGAGTAGAATTCTGTGTTAAGTAAAAGGATTACTTTATAAGGGTGAAGGCTCAGATACTTGAAGTAAGAAATAAATTTGACTTTAATTACAACTGCATTGTTTCTACTAAGGTCTTGCTGAATTCTCACTGTCATTCAGTCTATTAATTTCCTTTCCTGTTTTGTATCTTCCATAAATTTGAAAAGCATTCTTTTTATATCTTTTTATATATTTGTAAAAAGTTGAAAAAAGAACAGGGCTAAGACAATTCAGTGAAAAAATGTAATACCCTATAGATTCACAATAGTTCTTTTACTCAACAATCTTGATTAGAGTACATACACCTGTTATTAATTCTTTTAGCTGTCTTATCATTTTGACCAAGTTTTTCAATCTTATTTCAAAGAACAAGAGGAAGCATAATTTAAGAAGGCAGAGATATCGAACTCCATGGCCTGCGGACATTTGGCCTACAATAATCCTGAGTTGCTGCAGAAACTAGATTAAAATGTAATTGGCAAATGTTTATAAAATATATAAAATACAATAAAACAGATATTTATTTGTAGTTTTCTAAATCACTATCCGACCTGAAGGAATCAAAATTCAGTTATTTGAATTTGATTCCATTTCTGTAGTGAGGTGAGAGCAAGCTTCATTCAGCAAGACCTTAATTCAAATCCTGTCTCAATTGTTAATTAAATGTTGTTTTCCCCTCCATAGAGGTTTGTTATATAGATAAAATACAGCATAATGACTAATAGAACTTGATTTCAAAGACAAGTAGGATAATATTAAAGACTGCATCTAGTTATCTTTGATGAGCTTCTCACTGTAACAACTACATTTGAAGCTTTTAAAAGACTGGACAGATGTCATTGTTGTGTCATTGTCAGAGGAATCATTAAAAAAATCTTGTAAAATTGGAGAGGTACTATGGCCCCGGAAAAGAAAATGTTTAAGAAGTTCAAAAAAAAGGCGGGGGGGGGGGGGGGAGAAAGTAAACTCCTTAAGCTGTAGATCAGTAAATTATAATTTCTAGCAAAATTATAAGGCATATTTCTTGCAAGGTAGTAGGGTTAAGTGACTTGCCCAAGGCCACACAGCTAGGTAATTATTAAGTGTCTGAGGTCAGATTTGAATTCAGGTACTATTAACTCCAGGGCTGGTGCTCTATCCACTGTGCCACCTAGCTGCCCAAGGCATATATAATCCGAGGAAGCCAGCAAGACTTCATCAAGAATTTCATCAGGTCATTTCAACCAGGTTTATTTCCTTTTTTTTGACAGGGTTACTAGACTAGTAAAAGAGGAGAATGCCATTGGTTTGGTTTAATTAGATTTTAATGTATTGAGGAAGTCTCTCATATTATTCTTGTAATCCAGACAGAGTATGAAATAGGCCAAATGATGGTATAATTAGGTAGATTCAAAGTTGGTTTGATAGCCAGACCCAAGAAAAAGTTTTATATCAATTAGATATATCCCTGCCTTGGATATATCCCTGCCCCCTGAGATAGTAGGTTCTTCCTCTGAGCTCTCCAAATTAAAACTGGATGACTAAATGAATACATTTATAATTCATGAATGAAAAAGCATTTGTTAAATATTTATCATGCTAAGAGCTAGGGATGTAAATAGAAAAAGAGACAAGTCATGAAGAGTTAGACACAACTAAACAGCCATTGAACAAAAAATGAAAAACTTCCCAAGAATTAGAGCCATCCAAAAGTAGAATGATCAGCTCTCATGTCTACTTGAAGAAGATAACATATAAAAATTCAGTTATAGTCTGATATAAAGGTGCAGAAATCCTAAGGGTACATCTGATTCTTAGACTACACCAGACTTCAGATGATAGTGCTGAACCATCACCTGTTGTTTTGACTTTTGTCCTTGGACTCCAATGATTCTGAAAGAAAGAGATGATGATTTGGGGAAACTCAGCCTCACTTAAATCCAATTTGCTCAATCCAATTAATCTAATAGGCAGCTGGTGATGTGGCACTGTAGCTCAAGAGAGAATAGATAATGATAGCTAGCATTTTAGATGAGGAAACTAAGGCAGACAGTGGTTAAATAACTTGCTCAGGGTTACACTCAGACCTCACTGACTCCAAGTTCAGTACTCAATCCCCTGTGCCACCTTAGATGCCTCCTGAATCTTCCCATGACATTTAAACCCATGGAAATTGATGAAATAAACTTCCTGAAAGTCACTTGTTGGAAAACAGAAGGTCCTGGATAAATGCCAAAGTGGGCCCATAAATAGGGAAAGTGTTATGATCAATGAATCAAGGAGGGAAACTGAGAAGTAAAGGTCAATCAGCTAAGAAGAGGGAGGGAAGGAGGGAGGGAGAGACAGAGACACAGACACACACACACACACACACACACAGAGAGAGAGAGAGAGAGAGAGAGAGAGAGAGAGAACACTGAGAGAAGATACTATTCAGGAGGAGAATGCCCAATCAGTAGTAGCAGATGTTCCTGTAGTATTAAGAAGAATGAAGACTGAAAAAAAAGACATCATATTTTTGAAAACAGTTATTATGTCCCATCTCTACCCCCTTTAAATAGGATAAACACCCCCTTCATAGAGGCTAAGAAATGGAAGGGAACCTCAGAAGCCATTTTGCCCAATTCAAACCCCTGTCACTTGTGGGTTTTACTTGAAGACTTCTAGTGAGTGAAAAGCCTACTGCCTTCCAAGGTAGGCCAATCTTCTCTTGAATAGTTCTAATGCTTGGAAAGCTTTTCATTTTTTGTTATTCAATTGTTCAGTTTTGTTCAATTCTTCATGACCCCATTTGAGGTTTACTTGGCAAAGATACTGGAGTAGTTTGCCATTTCCCCTCTCCAGCTCATTTAACAGATGAGAAAACTGAGGCAAACAGGGTTAAGTGACTTGCCCAGGATCATACAACTAGTAACTAAGTATATGAGACCATATTCGAATTCAGGAAGATGAATCTTCCTGATTTTGGAACCTGTGGCTGTGCTCTATCACCTCAAGTCAAATAAAAGTCAAAGAAGAACAAGGGAACCAATATAGTATAATTAACAGGAGTACTGGATTTGGAATCAGGGCATCTGTATTCAAAACTTTTTCTGATACTTCTTGCTTGTATGACCTTAAGTGAATGACAACTGCAGTTTTCTCATTCATAGAATTTTGTTGCTGTTTAATGTGTACAGTATTCTTCTGTTTCTGCTCACTTCACTCGTTCACTTGCTCACATCAGTTCTTGCAAGCCTTTCCAGGCTTTTCTGAAGTTTTATCTCTCACGATTTCTTACAGAACATCTTACATCACATTCTTGTTCTATAATTTGTTCAGCCGTTCCCCAATTGATGGGCATTTTCTTAGTTTCCAGTTCTTTGCCATCATGAAAAAAACTGCTGTAAATGTTTTTGTACCCTTTTTTTTGTGATCTCTTTAGGATACAGACCAAGTAGTGATATTGGTGGATCAAAGGAAATAGACAATTTTATTGCCCTTTGGGCTTAGTTCCAAATTGCTCTCCAGAATGGTTGGATCAATTCACAACTCCACCAACAGTGCATTAGTTTTCCAGTTTTCCCACATCCCCTCCAACATTAATCATTTTCCTTTTTTGTTATATTGGTCAATCTGATAGATAATTGGATGATACCTGAGGATTGTTTTAATTTGCATTTCTTTAATCAATAATGATTTAGATAATTTTCATATCACCATAGATAGCTTTAGTTTTGTTACCTGAGAACTGTCTGTTCATATCCTTTGACTATCAATTGGAGAATGATTTGTAGTCTTATAAATTTGATTCAATTCTATATAAATTTCAGAAATGAGTTCTTTATCAAAAATACTAGCTATAAAAATTGTTTCCCAACTTACTGCCTTCCTTTTAATCTTGGTTACATTGGTTTTATTTGAACAAAAACTTTTTAATTTAATGTAATAAAAATTATTCATTTTGCATTCTGTAATGTTCTCTATCTCTTCTTTGGTCATAAATTGCCCCCCTTTTCATAGTTCTAACAGTTAACCTATTTCTTGTTCTCCTAATTGGTTTATGGTATCACCTTTTATGTCTAAATCCTGCACCTATTTTGCCCTTATAAGGTGTGAGATATTGATCTATGCTTAGTTTCTGCCATACTATCTTCCAGTTTTCTCAGCAGTTTTTATCAGAGAGTGAGTTCTTATACCAGAAGCTGGAGTATTTGTGTTTATCAAACATTAGATTACTTTAGTCATTTACTATTGTTTCTTTTGTACCTAATCTATGTCACTGATCCATCACTCTATTTTGATGACTGATACTTATAATTTTAGATCTGGTATGTCTAGGCCACTTTCCTTTGCATTTTTTTCATTGACACTAATATATTTTTTGCTTGATCTGGTCCAAACATTCTGGAGCAAAATTTGGAACTATGCCAAAGGACTTTAGATTGTAACATCTTCTATACCTCAGAGAGATCAAAGAAAAAGGTAAAGGACTTTTATGTACAAAAATATTTATAGCATCTTTTTTGTGGTAGGAAGGGGTTAGAAATTGAGAAGATGTCAATCAAATGGGGAATGGCTGAACAAGTTGTGGATATATATATATATATATATATACATATATACATAAGCATAAATAATTGTGATGGAATACTATTATGCTATAAGAAATGACTAGCAGAATGATTTTAGAAAACCTAGGAAAACCTGTATAAATTGATGCATAATAGGTTAGCAGTATCAGGAGAGCATTGTACATAATAACAATAATATAGTGGTGATAAACTATAAAAGACTTAGCTACTTTGATCAATACAATGATCCAAGGTAATTCCATTAAAAGCACTTTTAATGAAGCATTCTATCCAAGCTCCAAGGAGAGAACTGATGAAGTCAGAATACAAATTGAAGTAAAATTTTTTCACTTTCTTCATTTCTTGTTTTTTTGTTGTAACATGGCTAATATGGAATGTTTTGCATGATTTCACATATATAAGTGATATCTATTGACTTTTTAATGGCAGTAGGGCGGGAAGGAGGGGGAAAATTTGGAACTCAAAATTTTAACAGAAAAAAATGTTAAAAAATAAATAATAAAATATTTTTAAAAGAACATCTGACTTTGATGACTTGAATTTATCAAGGATACTTCTCTTTCTACCATCCATATCCAGAGAAGAGACTGTAGAGTTTAAATGAATTCCAAAGCTTATTATCTTCAATTTTTAAAAGTTGTCTTATGTGTTATGTCATTTTTTTCCCTCTCTAATCTTTTTTTCAGTTTGGTTCTGATTCTTTTCTCATAACATGATCAATATGGATCTATGTTTAACATGGTTAGAAATGTAGAGCTTCATATCAGATTGCTTTCTGTCAGGGGGATGGGGGAGGGAAGAGAAAAGGGAGAAAATGCAAAACTCAAAACTGTAAAAAAATGATTGGTAAAAACTATTGATTGTGTTTGGAAAAACAAATAAAACATTTTTTAAAAAATAGCTTTCTTTCCTTCTCAAGAGCTCATCAATTAAAATAAAATAATAATAATATTCCATTCCAAAAAATGACCAAGAATAATCATTGATCTTACTGGCCTAAAGTCTGAATGAAGTATGTGTTATTTTCTTGCTTTTGAAATATCAGAATACTTGCCTGTCTCTGCTTTGAGGCATCTTTCCCTTTTGTGGTGATTTTTCAAAACTCATTTCATTATGATGATAGAGAATGAGTGGTGCCACCATAAAGCTCAGGGTTCTTAAAAAAAAAAACAAACTCATGACTGACCCCAGAGTTGGGAAAGCTTAGAATTTTTTTTATAAGCCTGGAAAGTTCACAGTTTAAACTTTTTCCTGGAGAGACTATCAGTTGCTTGAGGACAGGCTGAAAAACAAAGGTCTAGGTTAGAATGTCTGATGGAAAGAGAAAGGAAAACAGTCATAAGAACTGACTGGGCTTAGAGTGGAGTGAGTCTGACCTCAAGGGGAGTGTAGGCCAAACTTTTATAGTCTACCTACTTCCTATATAGGGAAGAATCAGGGAAAAGCAGGTAAAAAGGGGAACTTTACCTCCCTACCTGGAGTCAGGTACTCACTTTGGAAACCTGAGAGGCAGGAAGCTGGAGAAGGGATAGAGGAATGAGCTGAGTTTGCTCTTGGCAAATTTACATTTAACAGTAAAGTTATGTTGAACAATTGAAGGGAATTTATATCTGATTGGGTTTATGGAAGCTCCCAGAAAATATAGACAGGCAAAATTATCATTTTTTTAATATTAAAAATACTTGACGGATATTCCTCTTTCAACAATGATACTTCAACAATCTCATCTATATATTCTTGGAGGTGATTCCAGAAGGCCAGGGGTTAACAGCTTTCCTTCTCACTTAGCTTCATTAAGTATTTTTTTTGAAATCTGTTCTTTTAAATTTTCAATTTCACATATGTCCATGCTAAGCATTGTCTTCTTCTCTGTACTAAAAAGTACAAATTTTCTAGGTGACTAATCTTAGATTTGCCATGGAAATGATATGCTTTTCTGACAAAGGTATTATAGAAAAGAGATAAAGTTGTGAATTGGTCTAGCCATTCTGGAAAGAAATTTGGAACTATACCTCCAAAGCCAATAAATTATGATTGTTCTCTCAGTGATACTGTTAGTAGAGATATACCCCCCCAAAAAAATATCAAAGACAGGGAAAGAATCCCACATGTACAGAAAATTTATAGTAGCAATTTTAAGTATTGGAATCAAAGTGAGTGCCCAACAATTGATGATAAGTTGTATAAATTGTGGCATATGGATGTATTGGGATACTGCTGCTCTGTAAGAAATTACAGATATGACAAATACTCCTTCTATCTCAAAAGAACCTGGGGTAGGGGCAGCTAGGTGGTACAGTGGATAGAGTATTGGCCCTGGAGTCAGGAGTACCTGAGTTCAAATGAGGCCTCAGACACTTAATTACCTAGCTGTGTGGCCTTAGGCAAGCCACTTAACCCCATTGCCTTGCAAAAAAAAAATCCCCCAAAAAAACCTAAAAAAAAAAAAAGAACCTGGGGTAGACTAGTGTGACTAATGTGGGGTGAAGTGAACAGAATCAGGAGAAAAATTTGTACAATTTACCTAATAATGTAAAAGTCAAATTTGAAAGATTTCAAAATTCTGATTAATGAAGCGATGATTAAATCCTTCTACCTATTCTTGACAAAAAAGGTGATTAACTAGAGGTACAGAAGGATGCTTCTAATTTCAGACCTGCCTAATGTATTAAATTTCTTTGCCTGACTATATATGTTACAGGATAACTTTGGGAGCAAATGTTTTTTGTAAAAAAATGTTTTAAAAATTATACAGAAGAAAGCATAAAAGTTCAAATGGGGATGCATGCAGGACAACTTTGCCACAACTGTGTTAAATTTCATATGTACATTTTAAAATATATATATATGTACATTTTTTAAACTACAAAGTAGTTCATGGTTTTATGTACAATTTCTTGTTTATCTTCATATTCTGAAATGTTTGTGTTTGTTGATGCTAAAGTTCATAATAAAGAAGAAAATAAAATTTTTGTAGGAAAAAAAATTTTGGAGACAATATTCCACCAAGCCTTCAAAACCCCAGTATAATCTTCCACATTTTATTAGCCTAAGAAACTGACAAAATATGACTATTTAGAAATGGTTTGATCAGTAAAGGATTTTCTCATGTGATGGTACCTTATTCAGTATCTCCTTGTCATCTTGGTACATCCACAGAAGATCACTCTTCTGGTATCCTGGCAACCTCGACTTCATTGGTCTACTATCTGGTATTCTTATGTATTTTCTTAACCCACTTCCTATTCTTGCCCCATGCAATAAATAGGAATCCATTGCACAATGAGACTTCCTCATAAGTGGACAATTACTGCCCTTGGCCTAAAAAAAAAAAATCATAGAGCTCTTTTAAGAAAGCCTCCTTAACAACAGAATCAACTGAGATAACATACTGAGACAAAATGTCATGAAAGAATTGGGCAAGCTCAAGTATTATCTGACCCAGACTAATGAAATTGAAAAGTTATTTACATACTCTTGACAATACTTTTCACTTATCATTAGTCTACTTCCTCTTCCCCGAGGTGGCTGTCTTTGTTTTCTATTATATTCCATCTTATTCTGTCAATGCTTATAGCATGAAAATAGGACCAAATAATGACCCAAGTCTTGCCTGGGTATCCAACCAGCAAAAAAAGATTAAAAGCAGCCTGGGATATAGGGCTAAGGCAGGAAGAAAAGTAAATATGTGTATATTCTAGTTCTCCCTTTCACAGCCAATTCCATTCTGATCACAGAAATTTAACTTGCTCCCCTATTTCTTATCTAGTCTGGTTTACCTCTCTTTGGGCATTGTGGTTTCCCCTTTCCCCCTAATAACTCACCATCTTAATGCCAAACCATCACATATTTCCTCTCTTTATTTCCACTTACACTTGATCAGACACAGAATATCAGAGTTGGGAAAGAGTTCAGGGATGATTATGATGATAACTCTATATGTAGAAATTTCCTTTAGAAATACCTGACAAGTACTGATTCATCCCCTACTTGAATACCTCTATTAACTGGGAATCCACAACTTCTGAGCCAATTTGGTTCATTCTACTTTTAAACAGGTCTCATTTTGAGATCATCATTTTGTGCCTGAAATATCTTTCTGAAACCTCGATTCATGGGTTTCATTTCTGCTCTCTGATGTCAAAAGTACTTGCAGAATGAAGGGATTTGGGGGTCAGCTCTCCTTCCCAACCAATACCAATCTACATATATATGGTTGGATACTTGACCAGAAGATTCTGAGGAGGTGGGGGAAAGACAAATTTATTTTATTAAAGAGAAAGCTATAGCAAGTGTTCACTGTATACAGCAAAAAACTTACTGTTAACTAATTATCCAATACTCTTTTATTCTTTTAATGTATTCTTATTTAAGAGACTGGCACTTATATCAACCATGTGTGTGGCTTATTCACACTGCTCTCTAATGCTTTGTCCTCCTAGGCAGGTAGCATCCATTTTCCCCTTATAAAACCTTAGTGGTTGTGATGTCTTATGTTTGCTTGATAGTACCAAACAAAAGGCAACTTCTTACTATTGATTAGAAATTAGTTGCTTTGGGGCACCTAAGTGTTTCTCAAGTATGTAATTCTCATTCTTGATTGTGATTTCATGGTCACACTTAGAGCACAACGCTAAGGAAATTAGACTTTAGGCTTGATCCCTTTATAGATGAGTAAGCAATATTTTACTTCTTAGTTCCAGATTTGGTGCCCATTACAAATCCCCTTGCAAATGAACAGCCTTATAAGACTAGCTAGTCAGTCTATAGAGGCCTACCCCTTGTTCCCAAAGTAGTAGGAAAGGCAAACCTGGAAACAAACTTAAGTACTTTATCTGGAGGGTGGGGGGGAGGAAACTTGTAAACTGTTAATTGTAGATGAGCTGGGAGGTTTCTTCATTATATTGACAATATTTTAGCACTTTATTACTTGACATTTAACATAGTTGGCATAACAAAAAGAAGACAGAGACCAAGAGGTCCATACTATTCCATCAGACCCCTAGATAGAGCTCTGACTTTATCTTCAAGAAAACTAAATTCAAATTCTCCCACAGACTCTTACCTCCAGAGTTGTAGAGATCAACTATATAATTTATATAAAAAGTGCTTTGTAAACTTAAAACCTTATGTAAATATGAGCAATTAATATTAATTACTATTTCAATTCAATTCAACCAACATTTATTGAGCTGCTATTCTGTGTGAGATATTTGTGCCAAGACCTAGAGATATAAAGAGCAAAGGACACACTCTCTTCCCCCCCCAAAAGAGTTCATATTCCATTGAAGGATTTGGGGTAATGGTAAATATTCCTTCATAGGGAATTTGGGAACAGAAAATTTTAACTGGATATGTAACTTGAGAAAGTAGTATTAGTTGAGTGCTAAGGTATCTGTCAGCTTTTAACAGCTAGACATGCTCTAGGTTAAATTGTTGTCAGATTCTTGATAAGGTCTGTGTTGTCAATATCTTTTGGGTCTTGTTCCATACAATGTTTCCCCATCCCTAACCACCCTTGGCTAGGAGTTACTTCCTGAAGTTACCTGTTGAAGTCGATACTGTTTGGGGGGCAGGGGGAGAAGACACATTACAAATATCAAGTCCTGAAATAAATCAGTGTCTTGAACCTGAATTGGAATGACAGGAATGCCACCCTGGGGGGTAACCAATGGACATTTTAAGAGGAGATGGGGAGGAGGCAGTATGAGGTAACAAAACCTGACCATGAGACCCCAGTGGCCCTTGGCAATCCAGGCAAGGAAAGCCTCTTCATTCTGGTTGGTTTGCCTTTCTTACCATTAATCCCAACAAAAGTGGGCAAGGACACTAGAAGTTGTGATCTAGCTTGAGCTAGGCTCCCCCACAGGGCAAAATCCCTGAGCAAGGAGACCCAGTGTATGGTTCAGCTCAATCTAATCGAGAGTAAATATTTTAAGAGTAGAAATGTAAGGACATTACTGAAATTCTGTCTTTATAAGGATCATTTTAAGGAAGTGGCAATCCATATTATATTTGGCATTAATTTTATGAACAATTTTCTGTCACAAAGATGCTTTCAGTTTTTACAACATGGTACTTTGTTTCCTAGGTACACAGATAAGTTGTTTCTCTCCCAATTCCTTCTCCTGGCGCCAGGCTGCTTTTGTGGATTCTTATTGTTGGGCAGCAGTTCAGCAAAGGCATTTATTCAACAGTGACTACGAAAACCTCCCATTGTGGCTCCATAAGGTATGTATAGGTATAATTTCATGACCCCAGAGTACCTGAGAACCTGACAGATTAGTAGGGCAGCTAAGTGAAGTAATAGATCACTGAACTTGGAAGAAGGATCCTAGTTCAAAATCCCCTTCCTTTTCTTTTCTGTCATCCTCTTCCTCTTCCTCTTTGATCTCCTATTTCTCCTCTTCCTTGTCTTTCTTTTTCCTCCTCCTATTCTTTGTCTTCTACTGTACACTTCCCCTCCTTTCTTCCTCTTCCTGCTCTTCCTCTTCCAGATGAAAATAAAATCTATTTTACAATGTTGTTGTGTCTCTCAAATGAGATAATGTATGCTCTTTACAAACTTTAAAGCACTATATAAACTAATTGTTGTTATTATTATTATCATTATTTTTATCATTATTATTATCATTATCATTATTATTATTATTATTATCTGTCTCATCCTACTAGAATATAAACTTCTTGAAGGCAAGGATTGCCTTGCTTTTATATCCTTAAGGCTTAGTTCTGATTTTAGTATAGAAACTTAATACATGGTTTTCTTTCATTCAAAACTTACTTATATCTGTGAGCCCTAAAATTTTAAGAACCTCAGAAACAAAGGATTAAAACAAACATAATAGAAAAATATGAATTAGACATGAAGTTTTATTATCTGGTATTTACCAAACAAAACCTAGAATGATCACCAAGAAATTGGGAAAGCGAGTAGATTCTTATATCATTTGGAAAATGAGAAAAATCTTTAACATCCTTGATGGCTAGTGAATAGGAAATTGCACAATCTCTGTAATTGAAACTAATCTACAAAGATAATCATTTTTGTATCTCTTCCCGAACTCTTCTCTTCTTTCTTCCTAGGAGGATGCTCTCCTTACATTCTGAGCATAGTTTCTCCTAGATTTTGTGATTAATACATTGGGGCTTAATTTTTAACTAGTGAGGCAAGTTGACCTGATATGAAGCTTAACATTCTTTAAAGGAAATTAATCTTCTATCACAGTATGGTTATGAGAAATTATTATTGCTTTCACATATCACAGAAGAAGACAGAACCACAGGGTGATCTGCCTATGGTCACACAAGGGTCAGGATTTGAATACTTCTCTGATTGACCTAGAAAACAAAACTACTAAAATGGAAACTAAAGTGATTTTCAATCATGTTCTCTTTTGAATTTGTCAGATTAAACTGAATTGTATACAGCTCCCCCTTGGAGTTGGAGCTAAATCTTGTATGGAAGATAGACTGACTGTCACAGATGGAGATGCTTCTCTGCCTAGAAGGCAAAAAAAAATCACATTAGATAACTAACTCTAAAGTTGATGAACTTTGCTCATAGTATACCAAATTCATTTCTCAAGAAGAAAACTCCCTTAGTGATGAAGTGACTCATAACTGCTTTTTATGCATTAATGAAAGCAGAGCCCTGTTTCAGTCAGCCCTTCAGTACCAGCCACTGATTCCTTTTGTTCATCATGAAAACAAATGGAGTAGTTGTGCATCTTTTATAATCCCCATTTGCCTAGAGGAATACAAAGATGCAGCTCTCAGCAGGCTTATCCTGTCCTGAAAAGCCAAATACTGGAGTTTACTTTGCTCTATTCTGCTGCGGGACATAGACACAACACTAACATTCTCCCTCTTTTTAAAGGAGAATTTTTGCTTGACTCACTCTCAACTCCTTAATTTTTATTTCATGGATATGGCTTATTGTTGGAGCCTGACAGTTGGCATTCTTATCCTGTTTTGCTGGGTTTTCCCCCCGTTTGATTTTTTGGCTTTCAGTCCTAAGGGTAAGCAGCATTTTAAACTATAGACTTTAGTCACCAGGGAAACAAAATAGTCTAGGAAAACACAATTCTTGAGCTAAGATCACAGGTGCAAACTGTAGAGCCAGGATATACTGGATTGCATGTTTCTAAAAATACTTGCCTACTTGCTGCGGGGTGGGGTGGGGGAACAATATACCTTGGTAAATGGTTAAATTTGAATTCCAGCTTCAAAAGCTTAATAGCTGTGTTAACCTGGGTAAGTCACTTAACTTGTCCTCTTTTCCCTCTTCTGTAAAATGGGGATAATAATAATAGCCTCTACCTCAGAAGGTTGTTTTGAGATTTAATGAGATAATATTTGTAAATCACTTTGTAAACCTTAAAACACTACAGAAATTATCTTCCCAGAGTAGACTGCTGATTTTCTTCTTAAAATTTCATTTTCAGTTTTAAACTTTGCATGTTATTTTTTACTGAAAGTACTAGATCTTTAAGTTCATAATTGATCTAGAGTGAAAGTTCTTAGTCAACATTATATAGCCCTTTATAATTTACAAAGCAATTTACCTTTATTATGTCATTTGGTTCCCCAGAACAAGGGAGTTGTTGGCACAGTAAGACATTTATTTATTATCCTCAGCAGATGAGGAAACTTGGGGCACAGAGTGTCTTGTTCTAAGTCACAAAACTATTAATGATCAGGTTATTTGACTCCAAATCCAGACTTTTTTTTCTGCTCTGAGATCCACAGCTGTTAATTGTATGCAGGTGGGGAGGGTTGGGAAGAATACATCAGAGAAATAAAGCTCAAGGAATCTCTTATCTCACTGGGGAGAGATCCCCAGTGCTCCTTAAATGTTATATATTAGATATAGAAGTCCCTCCCCCAGACTATCTCAGCAAGACTGGGAAATTAAATGCTGACTGGAGCCTTGCTCTTGATAAATAAACCAAGTTTGAGTAATAGAAGAATCATTTAATACGGTTCTTGCAAGAAGCGGGTGAGCCTTCTATTAGGGAGTACACCAAACAGAGTTGAGAGCCAGCCTTATATGTGGTTAACAAAGTTCTACTCCTTTCATCAGATTCAGGATTGGTTCAGGCTCCTCTAGGTTGCAAATCCTTTTTTACCCTTGAAATGTTTCCCCTTGATACAGTCCCTCATCCTGATCATGCTTGCACATACATTCCATGCTATTATAATGAACCTTAAGTTCCTCTTTGAATGAAGCTAATTAAACATGTATGTTAGTAAAAAAAAGTCAATGGCCAATTCTTGAACTTGTCCAGTCCATATTGGTTTAGGTCTGGGTCCCCTTCAAGAGGAACCAGAAGATTTCTACTAGCCATTTGACTGGGCCGGGTCATTCTGCCCTTCTTCCCCTCCTGATTCTCCCATTCCTACATGAATTGTGTACCATATGGGCCTCTTCAATCACACAGAGGTATCTATTTTTATAGCATATATTGTTCTAATACTGACTGTAGAAACCTAACCATCAGCATCTTCTCATATTACATAACACAAATTGGTTTTACATGTATTTGGAGGAAAATAAACTATTATTTTAAAAAATGTCATCTACAACAAGATAAGTAACAAATGATTTCATATAGATGGATGTTTTGTTGTTCCCAGTAAAATGACAATTGTCTGAGGGCATGAACTATTTCAGGTTTTATCTTTGTATCTATCCCCAGAGATTAGTATAGTTGCATAGATTTTGAGTTAGAAGTGACTTCTTCCAGATCTATAGATGAACAAAATGATAATGGAAAAAAACACTTATTAAGTGCTTACTGTGTTTGGATGGCCATAGTTTCAGAAATGGAGGGATAGAAGCAGTGGCCAAGAGGCAGACAGTGATTTATGGAAAAAATGGTTCATATCAAGTGTCTAGGAGAAGAGATGACTGGGGAAAGTCAAGGAAAGCATGAGTAGAATCTGTGTAGAAAGATTAGCCTGTATTGAGGCATTTACCCAACAGAATAAAACTGTCTAGTTTTAGAGATCTTAACTGGAAGGATCCTTCCCTTTACCTAATTTATCAGTGTTCTTCCTCTTCAAAGTGGAGTCCATAAGTGAATATGTTACTTCCAGGAAAAACTAACTAGGACAGAGTGCACAGTGATTGTTCCTTCCATATTCTTGGAAGCTTTCTTATTGCACCAAGATCACATTAGCTTCTGAAATCTGACCTTTCACACAACTCACTTGGAAACTGCAGTCTATAAAATTTTCCCAGAGCTTTTCCAAACATATTGCTACCTAGCCATGCCTTTCCCAGCTCATATTTTAAAATATTGGGGATTTTTAGCCTGTGTAAGATTTTGTATTTTTTGGAATTAAAATCCATTTTATTATGTTTGTCTATTGTTTTAGTCTGCCAGAATCCATTTGGATCCTGGCTCCTTCATTCACGATATTAACTAAACCATTCAGTAATGTTATCTGCCTATTTGAGAAAGATGGCAACATGACATTATCCAAATCAATTATCAGTGACTTTGATCAATAACATCATAATGTTTAACAGCACAGGGCCTACCTCAGATCATTTTGAAGATCCTACAAGTAGATATTAGGCTGTTAATGACTTCCTTTTGGGTTTGGCCATGCAATTTATCAGGAAATTTGGGAGGTTTCATGAAGGAATAGGACTTGAATTGAACTTTAAAGGATAGATGAACTCTGGGTATTTGGAGGGAAGTGGAAGAGGACTGAATGAACATATCTTTGGGGGAATATTGAAGTGACTGGGTTGACCTGTGGAAAGAGTCTATATGGTGAATGGCGAGGAATTCACAATGTTTTCAAAAGAGTTTAATAAATGCTTTTTCATTCCTTAATTTGTTCTTTCAAATAAATGTTTATATATATATATATATACATATATATATATATATATATATATATTCAATGATGCTCTAGCTTTTTTAAAAATCTAAACCAAATAATTTAATTTAACCAATGTCCTTTAAGTATTGATTTTATGCTAGGTATCTTGAATATAGACAACACAGACCCTTTCCTCAGAGATTAAACTACCTGATGATTTGTCACTTTGATTTCCTAAACATAACCTTTATATGCATTAAGAAGTCAAGAAATTCATATGACTCATTTTATTCCCTTTCTTGCAGTGATCTCTAGATCTCTGAAGTTTGTCTGTGTTATGCTTAATTATTACCTTTCTAATCCTCTTTAATCTTCATGTCTTCTCTCTGAGATTACCCTAAATTTATTTTGTTTTTCTCGATGGCATATTAAATTGTTTGCATGCTTTCTCTCCATTATACTACATACTCCTTCAAAGTAAGAGTTTTTTTGCTTTTCATTGTAACCCCAGCACTTAGCATATAATTCCTGATACATAGTTGGTGCTTAATTGATTGATTATTTAAAATATTTTTAAAAGAAAGGAAAAAATTCAGCAAAATTCTAAGTTACACACATCAACTAAAATTTACAGTTATCTTCTTTGTTTCCCCCCTACTTCATTGTAGTCCCCCCACTTCTGCAAAGAAGGGAGTTACATTTTTTTCACTTCATCTGGGATCAACTTGGTCATTTTTTCTGGATTTTTTTCCACTTGGATTTTTCTAGTTGTCATTCATTGTTTTAGACACAGAGAAGTGGTGTAGAAGTGGGGAGAGGGTTGGTCTTAGAATCAAAAAGATCTGAATTACAGTTTTACTTCTAGCATGTATTAGTAGTGTATTAATGGGTAACTAATTTAAACTCTCTCAGCCTCAGTTTCCTTCTCTATAACATAATACCTACTTCATAAGATTGTTGTGAAGGTCAAATGAGATAATATAGATAAAGAATTTTGGCAATCTTAAAAATGCTATGTAAATGAGGCATACCCCATTTTATTGTATTTTGCAGATACTGCATTTCTTTTTTACAGATTGAATGGTTATAATAACCCTACAGTTATGCAAATCTATCCACACTGCTTTTCACATCATGACTCTGTGTCACATTTTGGCAATTTTTACAATATTTTGAACTTTTTCATTATGATTATATCTGTTATAATGATCTGTGATGTTAATATTGGAATTGTTTTATGGTGCCATGAGCCACACCCATATAGAATAATGAACTTAATAAATGTCTGTATTTTAACTACTCCCTGGATCAACTAATTTACATCTCTTTCCCACTCCTCTGGCCTCACTATTCTCTAAGACATAATATTGTAGGTTGGTCAATTAATAACACTGTAATGGCCTCTAAGGATTCAAGTGAAAGAAACAATCAATGGTATGGCAAACTTCATTGCTGGGTTTTTTTTTTAATTGCCACTCCAAACTTCAGCAACCACTACCTGATTAGTCAACATGGTGTTAAGTTCCTCCATTAGCAAAAAAGATTATGACTCAGTGAAGGCTTAGATGGGTAACATTTTTTTTTAGCAATAAAGCATTTTTTAACTAAATCATGTACATTGATTTTTTTTTAGTTTTTTTTTTCAAGGCATTGGGGTTAAGTGGTTTGCCCAGGGCCACACAGCTAGGTAATTATTAAGTGTCTGTGGCCAGATTTGAACCCAGGTACTCCTGACTCCAGGGCCGGTGCTCTATCCATTATGCCACCTAGCCGCCCCATGTGTGCATTGATTTTTTAAAGACATAATGCTATTACTTACTTCATAGACTATTGAAGCATATAAACAAATCTTTTATATGCATTAAGAAGTCAAAAAATTCATATGACTCATTTTATTCCCTTTTTTGCAGTGATCTTTATGTCTCTGAGTTTTGTCTGTGTTATGCTTAATATGTATCTGACTACAATTTTCTGTATTTTTTTAATTTGCCATTTCTTAAAGCTTTATATTATTGCATTACATTCATGTTATTTTGATCAACTAAAAGCAAAAGTCTCTTAGATGAGTTATAGCCCTTCGTGGTTATATTGTTTCCTCTTTTTAGATTGGCATTGCTTCCTGGACCAGACTTTTTCCCATCCTTCCCTTAACCTGCTTTCCTGCCCATTCATTCACAGGTTTCTTTAATGTGTAAAGATCTTAGAAGCAAAGATACTATACTTAGAGGCAGCTAAGTGGCATGGTGGATAAAGCATTGGACTTAGAATCAGGAAGACTTGAAGTAAAATACAGCTTTTAGACACTTACTACTTTGTGACCTGGGGCTAGGCTCTGCTGTTTGCTTCAGTTTCCCCATCTGTAAAATGGAGATAATAATAACAGTTCTCTTCCAGGCTTGTTATGAAGACCAAATGTAATAATTTTAAAGCTCTTAGCATAGATTCTGACATGTAATAGGTGTTATATAAATGTTAACTGTTCAGATTTTTTCAGTCATGTTCAATTTTTTGTGATTCTATTTGTGGTTTCTTGGCAAAGATCCTAGAGGGGTTTGCCATTTCCTTCTCCAGTTTTACAGATGAGGAAACTGAGGCAAATGGAGTTGCCTCACCTAGCCAGTAAGTGTCAAATGTTAGCTATTATTATTCAAATCCAACTTTAGGGGCAGCTAGGTGGCGTAGTGGATGAAGCACCTGCCCTGGAGTCAGGAGTACCTGGGTTCAAATCCCGTCTCAGACACTTAATAATTACCTAGCTGTGTGACCTTGGGCAAGCCACTTAACCCCATTTGCCTTGCCAAAAACCTAAAAAAAAAAAAAAACCAAAACAAATCCAACTTTAGATAAGGGTTATGTGAACTAGTCACTTAACTTCTATCTCTGTTTCCTCAGCTATAAAATGGAGATCTTAATAGCACCCACTTTCCTTCTGGAGTTTTTGTGATGTTCAAATAAAATAATATTTGTAAAGCACTAAGTTCAATGCCTCTCTTATAGCAGACACTAAATAAATACTTATTTTCTTCATGAAGATGTTTTCCCTCACCCCATTCCTCTATAGGAATGAAGTTTTAAAATAAGAATATTTCTCCGGAATGTAGTTAAATCAGAGTAGGAGAAGTGGAAGCAACTCTAGTCTAATAATCTCATTTGACAGATAAAAAAATCTAAGTCCAATCTGTTCAGAACCTGTCTCTTCTCACTCCTGTTTCAATGTACTTTCATCTGACTTTTATTCTTCTTTATGCTTGAAATTCCTGCCTTATCATTGTAGGCCAGTTTAAATCCTGTCTGTTCTTTCAAGTTCAGTACAAATGCCATTTTTTTTCCCCTGAATGCTTCCCTGAATCCTTCTCTCCTCATCCTCTTCTTGGTTTGTGTGTTGTATTGTCTTTTATTTGTATCTCTCACAGATTTCAGTATGTGTGTGACCTACCTCAGGGAAGTAGGGATTCTCTTCAGTGGTATGGATTGTAATTCTTCCTTTCCTTCTTACCTTGTTGAACTATTTTCTTCTCTTCAATGAATCCTTGACAGGGCACTTCTCTCTTATGGTGAATAGATTTAGATTGTTCTCTAGACAAGATCCAGTCATCAGGGCATCTTATCTGAGACATGTTCAGTCATTTCAGTCATTTTGACCCTTCATGAACCTATTTAGGGTTTTCTTGGCAAAGATACTGGAGTGGTTTACCATTTCCGTCTCCTTCATTTGTAAATGAAGAACTGAAGTTAATAGGGTGAAATGATTTGCCCAGGGTCACACAGCTATTAAGTGTCTAAGGCCAGATTTAAACTCAGGAATATGAGTTTTCCTAACTTCAGACCTAGCATCTTCCACTGTGTCATTTAGTTGCCCATGCTCAAGACTAGCTCTCTTCATTTTCCATCATTTGTCTTTTTGATGATATTTTCCCACAGCTTCTAGTAATTATTCTTGAAAACATAGTATAACCTATTTATACCCATCATGCCTTTCCTCATGGCCCTTTGGATGATCTGGAATTTCCAGTCTT
This sequence comes from Macrotis lagotis, assembly GCF_037893015.1. Classification (NCBI taxonomy): domain Eukaryota; kingdom Metazoa; phylum Chordata; class Mammalia; order Peramelemorphia; family Peramelidae; genus Macrotis; species Macrotis lagotis. The sequence continues at coordinate 764,977,984 of NC_133658.1, forward strand.
AGAAACTGTGGTATCTTGTTTATTTTGTAATATGGTTATCTATATTTGCCTTTTCTTCCCGACTTATGAACTCATAAGTATCTTGCATACAGAGACTCTGTCTTATTTAATATCTTTATAAATCCCTTAGTCTGGTTTGTTGCTTTACAAATATTAGTTATTTAAAGATTTTTTTCAATCAGATTGTTCCTTCCCTTCCCCATCCAATTTCTAGAATTCCTTTATGTATTGTTTTCTTCTTTGAGAGATTATAAACTCCTTGAGGGAAGTGATTATCAGACTTCTTTATATTTGTATATTAAGTCCTTAGTAAATGGTTGACACATGAGTGCTTAATAAATGTCCTATCTAATGATATTACTAATAGCTAGTGTTTAGGTAGTGTTTTAAGGTTTTCTAATTTCTTTACAAATAACATCTCCATTTACTCTCGCAACAACCCTGGCATTAAGTGGTCTCATTATTTTTATTTAACAGATGAAAATACTGAAGCAAACATAGGCTGACATATCCAGGGTCACACAGCTAAGTTAATGTTTGAGGCTGCATTTGAATTCAGGACTTCTTGATTCCAGATCCAATGCTCTATCTACTATACCACTCAACTGTCTCATCTGTTAGAGGAATCACAGAATGATTCCTTCCTCTCTTCTTCCTGCCTTCTTCTATCCCCTTTTTCCCCCCTCCCCTTTTTCATAGGCTTTGGTTGATTGTTTTCATTGAAGTCGTGGCTGTTGAGAAGAATTAAATAGAACCAACAGATGGCGGTATAGTATCATTTAATCAAAAAGGTTTGGGGTATACTACTACTTCTCTCTTTTCTGCAGTACTGAAAATGTAGCTTATTTTAAAAATCAAAACTTTGTAAAGAATTTTCCTTTGGCCTTCACTTTATTATAAACAGAAAGGAAACAGAAATGTCATTAATGACATTTATCAGTGATAGCGTAATATGACTGTTGATGGGGTACCGGATTTGTAGTCAAGAAGACCAGGGTTCAAATCCTCCTTCAACTACACTCACTGGCTATGTGACCTGGGCAAATATTATCACCTTGATGTGTTTCAATTTCTTAATCTGTTAAATGGGGAATTGAATGCAGTAGCCTTTGAGGTCCTCTCTAACTCCAAATCATACCCCTATCCAGTGATTATAATAAGCTTCTACTGCCCTGGTAAGGACCAAAAATAAGACACCTTTAAAGTTAGCCAGCTACAAATAATCTTCTACAATTATGTGCTTACTTGGGAGGAATGGAGAGATGAGGTACCACTCCTATTGAATTGCTGGTAAGAATAACAATAGTAATAATAATAGTAAATTAAGTAATTCATAATATTTGCAAAATATTTTTAATATATTGAATCATTTCATTTATCAGTGTCCATCTTCTTTTCTTTAAATTAAAGGAGTTGGATTATATGACCACTAAAATTTCTTCTCAAATCTATGATTTGGTTATCTTATTTAATCTTTACAGCAACTCTGTGAAGCAGGCACTTAAAGTATTGTTCTTTTTATTTTTCAAGATTCAAAACTTGGACTCAAAGAGGTTATGAACTTTCCAAGGTCATATAGCTAGTAATATCAGAGTCAGGATTTGAACCCCAGGTCTTTATAAATTTTCTTTGTATATCACATTGCCCCTGGAGAGGTCTTTAATCATGCATTTAAGAGAGGAAGAATATCATAAGATTTAGAAGACAATCTAGAAATTTGATCCAGTAGAAATGAAGTTATGTTGCCTAAGGCAGCAAGTTTCAGAGCTGGGATTTAAACCCTTCCTCTCTGACTGTAAATGCAATCCTTATTCTTCTATGCCACAAAGAAACTTTCACTATCCTTTCAATTTATCCATCTACTTTTTCCAATGGAACCATACCAATCACTACATCCTGAACCCAACCAAATCTTTCATTCAATATTGCTATCCTTTTACCCTTCATGCCCACTGATAGTCCTGCATCTTCATTTACCCTCATTTCTTTGAGGAAATCTTTTCACAATCTAGACTCTTCATTCTTTCCTAGTTCTAATCCTCTCTTTCCCTCAGACTAAGTCTGGATTGGAGAGCAGGAGAGTTGGAGGTAGGGAACAAAACAAGTGTCAAGGATGATCTGAAAAAACCCTCAAGAAAAATAAATTTTATAAGATTATGTTTCTGTTTTCTGTATTCAGATACCATCAGTTCTTTTTCTGGGGATGGATAGCATTTTTCTTAAGTCCTTCAGAGTTGTGTTGGATATTGCTGAGAATAGCTAAGTCATCCATGTTTGATTGTCTGACAATATTTCTATTTATTGTACACAGTATATTTCACTTTGCATTGGCTCATGTGAGTCTTTCCAGGTTTTTCTGTAAGCATCCTGTTTATCATTTCTTACAGCAGCATAATATTCCAACATAATCATGTAGCATAATTTGTTCAGTCATTCCTCAATTGATGGGCATATCCTTAATTTCCAATTCTTTATTATTTTTTTTTTGGCAAGGCAGTGGGGTTAAGTGACTTGCCCAGGATCACACAGTTAGGTAATCATCAAATGTCTGAGGTCAAATTTGAACTCTTGACTCGAGGGTCAGTGCTCTCTCCACTGCACTACCTAGCTGCCCCCTCCTTTTTTTAAAAAAAAAATCTCTTTTGGGATACAAATTTAGTACTAGTATTACTGGATCAAAGACTATGCATGATTTTATAACCCTTTGTTTATCCTTTCAAATTATTTTACAGAAAGGTTGAATCAGTTCCCAACTCCACCAATAGTGTATTAATGTCTTATTTCCCCATTTCCTCCAACATTTGTCTTTTTTCCTTTTCTGCCCTATTAGCCAATCTAATAGTACCTCAGAATTGTTTTAATTCACATTTCTCCAATCAAAAGTGAGATAGAATATTTTTATATGATTATAGAAAACTTTGATTATTTCATCTGAAAATTGTTCATATCTGTTGATCATTTATTAACTGGGTAATGGTTCTTATTTTTATAAATTTGACTAATGTTTGACAAATTAATTTCTATATGTTTGACATAAATTTCAGCTTTATTCTTTTGGATTTCTGGTCTATTATTGAGTTAAGGTGCTATGAAGTCTTTCAAAAAGTTATCCTTATGTTTGTTTCATATTCTGATTGAGTGAAGAAAAATATTAATTGATCATTTTTGATTTTTGATTTTTTATCATTGATCAAATATAATTGATCATTTTTCCAAGTACTTGTTTTGGTGAATTAACTTTTAATCCCATCTTCTCACAAACTCATCCAAGGTATCCTATGCTTTTGGCCCCTTCCTATCTTTCCAGTCTTACATAATGCTGCCCAGTCTGCACTCTACAGCAGGGCTGTAGGACCCCATTAAAAGTAAATAATTATTTGAGGACCACATCCAGAATAAAAAATACAGTACATTAATATAATAGTAAAAAGGTTGCCTCATATCTTCTTAGAAAGTGGGAAGCACTTCTCATCAATATGATAGGTGAAAGTGCTTTCCTGGGAAAACAAACACAAAACAGCAAAACAACACAACAGTATAAAGGTAGGTGCATACTGACTAATCTGCATCTTGCAGAGGGAATGCATCCCACAGATTGATTGAAAATTCCGTGTGATCTGTTCCATCCATAATATTGCTTAAAAACACCAAAGAAAATTAGCATCGATAAAATTATTTATTAGTGATAGAATTAAAAAAACCTAATATGCATTCCATGCAAATTATTATTTTATTTTTTTATTTGTGAAAATTAAAACCCACAGGTAGGCCACATAAAATCACACTGGGGACCACATATGGCTCATGGGCCATATCTTGGACATACTTATTGCTTTTCCTTGTATATAATATTTCTTCTGCTGTCTTTGTGTCTTTGTATTGGCTGTCCCTCATTCCTGGAATGTTTCCCTCATCTCCACCTCTCTTAATCCTGGATTTCCTGGAGGAGGCCCTTCCAAATTCCCTATCAGATCACTGTTACCCCACCCTGAGCTGCTATTTCCTTCTCCTTAAAGGTATTTATCTTATATCTAATAATCTATTTGTTGTCTCTCCTCCATAGAGTGTTGAGAGCAGGACCTTTTTTCCCCTTAACCTTTCTTTGAAACCTCAGCCATGGCATGCTGCCTGATACATAGAAAGTATGTATTAATCAATCCCTTGCTGGTTGTTTGATTGGTAGATGGGGAGAAAAGTTAGGCGTATGGAGAGAAACAAGAAACGGTGGTGGTACAGGTGGTACAGGTGGTACTCATTCTTTCTTTCCAATGAACATGGTCTTGGTGTAAAAGAAAAAGTAAATACCCATAATTTAATACATTTAAGTACCCATTTTTCTAATTATAAGGAGCTTCAGTTAGCTGTTCATTAGCACTGATTACGACAAGCTTGGGGCAGGTGGGGAAATTGCAGTGCCCCACAAACAGCCACTTGTTCATTCATTCTCTCAGTTTGAGATAATATGCTATTATTCTGCTGCTTTTGAAACTACACTAGCTCAGAAATAGATTTCTTGAGACCAAGGTGAAAATCATACTTTTCTCGTATGGGCTCTGGTAGATAATGCCTGACTTTTGAGACTATGAAGCCTGTCTGACTTTGTTATCCTAGTAATTACATTTCACAACAATGCAAACTCTACAGTGTGGGTCTATCTAAAAACTCCCCTTGCTGTGCTAGTGGGAATCTCAAAGGAGTGGGATTAGGGGAAATGGACTAACATTTTTTGAGAAATCTAACTGCATACTGGAGAGTGAAGTCTCTGAAGCAGCAGGAGGGGCAAAGTGAGTGTTCCTATCTTCTCAGATTCCTGAGTATTCCCTTCAGCAAGGCTCTTAGGGGATGAACCAGGAATAAGGGCAGAACAGCCTTCCTCCTCCAAGTCAAAAGGGACATTTCCTCCTTTTCATGACCAAGGATTTTATCTTTCTTTACTATCAGCTGAGTGATAAATAATATTGTAGTTATGGAAGTAAGGGATGGGAAGACATTTATGATGGTGGTGTCGTCATATCTTCCTGTGAACAAAGTTTTGTTGTAAAGACATTTCACAAGAAAAAATAAAGCAAGGAGAGTTTATTTCAAGTAAGAGAGGAATTTAAAAAAAACCAAATTGGATTATTAAGGCTTGTTATTGACCAATCATCCTTACTCTATATCTCAGTACTTTTGCATCACCTTCATTTTATTGTGTTTTCTCCATCAAAACCTTCTTTGATTCATAAAATCATGCAATTTCAGAGGTGGAAGAAACATTGTCAATCTTCTTATCTAACCTTTTCCTTGTTTTAAAAGATGAGGAAACTAAGACTCTACCCCCTCCCTCCTTCAAATTAAGTATTAGCTCAAGGTCATGGGAAACTTTATTTGTTCATCTGTATTAAGTAAACCATAATGTTTTGATGGTGGTGGTGCTGAAATTCTGGCATTAAGAAACTAAACTTTCAGTTATGGGTATACAGATTATACCAAAGTTGTAAGACTGGCAGATAGTCAGCAGCAAAAGAGTTTAAAATGAAGTGTGGCCTGTGCTTCAGGATCCTAAACTCTGAGATTACATAGACCACATTCAGTCATTGTCATAAATCATATTTCTGACTCAAACTTTTCCATCTCTCTTATCAAAGTTACTCCTGGGAACATAATTTGTCTCATTTTTCCTACCCAGGATTTCTAGGGATATTGAGGTCTAGCTAATTTCTGGACCTCTGCAGATACAAAGGTGTCCTCAGTGGACTATGTGTGTAATATAAATAGGCTCTTATTTCATTAAGTCAGACAGTAGCATTCATTAAGTGCTTTTTATGTTCAGGAACAGTGTTCGGGATACAGAGATACAGAGTAAGATGAAAGCCTAGCCCTGCTTCAGGGACTTCATACTTTAATAGAGGAGACAATATGCCTATATATATATATACATATATATACATATATATATACATATATATAGTCTATATTTACATATATATCTCTATATAAAATATGTGGAGTAGATAGAAGGCACTAGCAGCTGGGGAGTACTGAGAAAGGCTGCTTGCATGAGTTGTGGTTTAAACTCATCCTTAAAGGAAATAAAGAAGGCCAGAGGGGGAGAGAAGGATTGTAAGAACATTCTAGACTAGGGAACTGAGAAGACAAAGGCATGGACACAGGAGATGTGGGATTCATGTTTGAGGAACAACTTGTGGGCCAGTGTAGCATCTAGAGAGCAAAGAGAAGAGAGGAATAAACTGTAAAAAGAAGTGGTCAGTTCATGAAGCACTTCAAATACTAAGCAGAAGATTTTATATTTGAATCCAAGGGTCCTAGGCAGTGACTAGAGTTTGAGTAGGATAGGAGATGTGGTCAGATCTTAATTTTAGGAAATTCTTATTGGCATCTGAGTAGAGGAAGGAATAAAGTGGAAAGAGATTTGAAGTAAGGAGATCAACTAGAAGGCTATTTCAGTTGTCAATATTTCAGTTCTACAGTAGAAGAATATTGTTCAGTTGATGATAAGTGAAAGAAATGATTGTTATTAAATAACCAATTATTGGGGAGATCCAGGGGTTTTCTTTCTTTTTCCTATTTGTTCCATTCAAAGTCCAGTTTTTCAAAGAGACTCTGACCTTACCTATCTAGACCATTTATCTAGATGGAGTTGTTGCTCCACCCAACTAGAAAACTTTTCAAATAATTTAATCAGGGTATAATAATCAAGTCAACAAACATTATTAAGCACACTCTATCAGCCAGTACTTGAAGAGCTGTAGATCCAAAGAAAGGCAAAAATACAGTCTTTTCTCTCAAAGAACTCATAATCTAATAGGGGAGACAGCTTGCAAACAATTATGGATAAATATCATATACTGGATACAGTGGAGGTAATCTCAGCAAAAAAGTATTTCTCTTAAGGGAGACTGGGAAGGGTTTCATGCAGAACATAGGATTCTAGCTGAGATTTTGAAGAAGTCTGGGAAGCCAGGATGTGAACAGGAGGAGGATGAGAATTCCAGGCATGAGGGTCAGTCAGGAAAAATGCATGGAGTTAGGAAGAGTTTCTTGGGTGAGATATAGGAAGGAGACGAGTGTTACTGGATCACAGAGTAAGTTGAAGACTGGAAAAGCAGAAGGGCACGGTTATAAAGGGCTTTAAAAGATGAATAGAGGATTTTACATTTGATCCTACACCTTTTAAAGTGGCACATATTAGCTGCTTAGTAAGTGATTATTGATTGGTATTGATTGATTCTAGAGAGTTACTATAGTTTATTGGATAGAGAATGATATGGTTGAGATCTGAACTTTAGGAATATCATTTTGATAGCTGATTGGAAGATGGTCTGAAGTGATGAGAGACTTGAGGCAAGGAGAGTAATCAGAAGTCTACTGCAATAGTCCAGGCAGGAGGCAATGAGGAATTTCACCAGAGTGGTGAAGAATGTCAAAGGAGAGATATTAGAAAGGTAGATTTGACAGGTCTTAGAAACAGATTGAATTTTGAAGGGAGAGAGTGTAACTGAAGAATTGAAGATAACTCCTAGGTTGCAAACTTGAGTGATTGGTAAGATGGTGGTGCCATCCATAAACAGACAAGATAAACTTTGATCCATCTCCTTTATCCTTTGATAAGGGAGAATATTCAGACAGCTAGAGAACTACTGATTTATTGACTCTGCACAGTCGATTTAACTTACACAAGTAGTGAGTAAGGATAGGGGTTTCTCTTTCAGAAAATTATTTAATCCCTTGCTATTCTTCCATCTATAGACACTCTGTGATTCTTTCTTTTTTTTTCTATCAAAGCTTAGGCTCAATAATTGCTAGCACTGGCTGAGAAATCATTCTCCTAGGTGGTGCAGTAGATAGAGCACTGGCCCTGGAGTCAGGAGTACCTAAGTTCAAATCCAGCCTCAGACACTTAGGTAATTATTATTACCTAGCTGTGTGGCCTTGGGCAAGCCACTTAAGCCCATTGCCTTGCAAAAAACAAAAAAAAAAAAAAAAGAAAGAAAGAAATCATTCTCAAATCTCTATTCTTTCCATCTCTGGGACTGAGGTGCTACTTCAGAAGGGCTGCATTGATAAGTGTTCATCTGTGCCCTCCTCAGTGACCTAAGTTTATTCTCTATGTCCTGAGGTTCTTTCTCTCCATTTTTAGTTCCCTCTTTCGTCTTTGATGTTCCATACTTTCTCTCTTTTAAAAAACAACTTCAAGGATATGGTTCATATTCACAGTAGCTATGACTCAGTCATTCTGGGATTTCAGATGATCAGCTACTCAGGATGAAGGGAACTACCCATTCCTGATCAAATAGATGTTCTCAGTCACTAAATGTCATGTGAATAGAGATGTTTATGCTATCAGGGAGATATATTTAAGGGTCCCAAACATGGTACCTGTAAGAAGGGTCATAATTTCTGAAGACATCTTCAGAGAGAGATAATATGTATGTACTGATCTCTCTCCCAGAGCCAGGTTGGATACATATCCCCCTCAGGGCTCCAAGGCAGCCTGTAGAGTTGTGAATACCATTTTTTTCTGTTACTCTGCCCATCATTTGCAGTTCCCCAAACATTTTAGTGAGCTAGTGAACAGACTCTTCAGTTTCATTTAGCCAATTAACATTTACAAAGGGATATTTACTTTAGCAAAGATAAACCAAAAACCTCCTCTCCAATAACTCTGGGACATAATCTTCCTTGGTATCTGCTGGGGGGGGGGTGGAGAGAAGGAATGAGGTTCAAAATTCCTACATTGCAAACCTGAGTGATTGGGAAGATGGTGGCACCATCTATAAACAGGCAAGATAGTTTTTGATCCATTTCCTTTATCCTTTGATAAACTTCCTACACAGCCTTGATCCCACCAAATTCACTTCCATAAGTGATATCACTGTTAGATGAATTCCTCTGCAGGGCTGATTTCACAAAGTTCACCCCCAAATATTGCACTTTGTTCTTTGGGGTGTTTGTGCTATATTGACTGCAAAATGTGGTCTAGATTCTGATTTCTGTATAACTCACTCTTCTAGCCTTTGAAACTCCCAAGGTCAAAGATTCAGCTTTTAGCACCTCAAACAGAAAAGAACAAATGAGATCAAGGAGCTCTCCATTTGACTTCAGTTGAGGAAGGGGGACTTGTGAGGAAAGTAATAATCATGGCTCTTCCCCTTCCAGCATAGTCTCTCACTAGATGCCATTAATGAAGGAGTTACCTTGTTCTCCTAGAAGTAAATACAACAAAGAGCCAGAGCTGAAGATGCCAAAAGGAAAAAGTTTCTCTTAAACTATGTGGTGGATATCCCAAACCAGTTTCAGAATGCTCACATGTGAGGGTCTCCAGGTCATCTTTTATCCTATAGACAGCTCCCTAGCAAATGGCACATGGAGACATTATCTTAGCAAGTTGATATCCACCTGTTACAAATATGATGAAGGTTTCATTTTTTAAGTTTTTTATCTTATTTCTGTGATTGCATTCGCCAAAGAATTGTATATAGATTTTAACATCTATATATGAGTGATTCCTTGTAATAAGTGAGGTTTTTGTGTTTTAGTCTGGAAAGTCAAGCACTGAAAACATAATTTGGAAGAACAAATATCAGGAATTTCAAAGAAACCAGAAGAAAAGATGTAAAGGAAGGAGATTCAGCAGTATCAGACCTTAAACTATATTATAAAGAGAACAGAAGTGTAAAATTGATTTTGATAATTTTAAATTAAAATTTTCTTGTATAACTAAAGCCAATGTAGCCAAGGTTAGAAGGAATGTAGAAAATTGGGGGGGGGGGACCTTTCAAAGACATTCTCCCTTATAGAATATAATTATGTTGGAATATTGCTGTGATACAGAAAATGATGAGCTGGTTGATTTAGAAAAATATGGAAAGACTTGGACCAATGTAGAAAAATGCTAACCACCTTCAAAAAGAGATCATAAATGGAAATCTTACAGATATTAGTAGGAATGTATATGTATATATGTGTATGTCTAGATATTTATATATGTATATATAAAATTTATATATGAAATTACAAAGATATTACTCTAGTAAGCTCTATCATATCAACAGAAATCAGAAAGTAAAAATATGACTAAAAATCTAACAAAACCTAAGAAAAATAGTTGATTTGCCATTGTGGAAACTAAGCACCCAAGGGGCAGTAGTGAGAATATCATATAATCCCTAACTCAGTCCTTATAGGAAAATCTGTCATAACATAGAATCCACTCTTTCCTGGGAGTCTCTGCTTCTATAATGCTCCCTAAGCTGTCATGAGAAATGGATTAACTAACTTTCCCACAAAGAGCGGAGGGAGAAAGTTCCTTCTTTCTTTTTTGTCACAGATGTAAACTATATTCAAACCTTGACAGAATGAATCTCTCTCATTTAGTCCCCAGCTGAGAGGTGACCATGTAAAGGCATTCCTATACAAGGTCAAATAAATGACTTCTTCATCCAAATACTTTCATGGTCCATTTGGGAAATTTAACTAGATATAGATGATGGTTTATTAATGCTCTCCATGCCTCAGTTCTCTCCAGTTCCAGAATACTTCAAACATTAAAAGCAGTGCCATTCCTTTACAGTCATACCCTGTACATTATATACCAGCACCCTTCAGAATGGGAGGGGAAAATGGCAATAGAACCATAAAGATTCAGTTAGATCATTCAGCCAGGTACTTTACTGGTTGCTAGGGATAACCAGAGATGAAATTTTTTAAAAAATATATTCTATTAGGGAGAAATATGTAAACATAAAATTAAGTGCAGAGTAATTTCTGGTGGGCGGGGGGAGGTTACCAGTGATTTCAGTCAGGGGTATGGAGGGCATGGGAAGGGGAGGGGAAAGTACATATTGGGATAGACTTCTGGAAGCATGTGATACCTGAACTGAGTCTTGATGTAAGCCAGGGAGTCTATGAAGTAGCAATGAAGAGGGCATATCTTCTAGGCAAGGGGGAAAACTCATAGAATGGCACATAGAAGTTTGGGGAGAATGGGGAAAGACAAGCAGTTTACTTTGACTGCAATGCAGCATGTCTGGGAAAATGAGGTACACTAAGCCTGGGTAAATAAACTGGAACCTGATCAAGGAAGACTTTAAAATTCAAATAGAGGAGTTTGTATTTTATCCTAGAAGCAAGAGGGAAAGACTGGAGCTTCTTGTGGAGGGGAGTAGCATCATCAGACCTGTGCTTTGAGTATTAGTTTCTCAGCTTTATGGAGGATGAGTTGGAGACATGAAACTGGAGGCAAGGAAACCAATCAAGAGACTTGCAATGGTCCAACAGATTGTGATGAAGGTTTGAAACAAGATTATAGATGTGTGAGGAGAGATAGGAAATGCTTTGAAGGTCATCACAAGACCAATCAACTGATTTGATCTGAGGGGTAACCAAGAGGAAAGAGTTAAGGATGACTCTGAGGTTGTAAGTCTGACTGCTTGAACTAATGAAGATAGAAAACGGAAGTGAAATAGGAAGCCTCAAAGGAGGGTCTGGTTCAATTTAATGACTTTTTTTCTTTCTCTTTTTCCTTCCTTTAGTTTTTCCCTTACATTTTGTTATTGCTTGCCATCCTGTTGTACTTGCCTCCTTTATTTTGGCGATTCACTGCAGCCCCTCACCTTTGTTCGGATATGAAGTTTATAATGGAGGAACTTGACAAAGTTTACAATCGGGCCATTAAAGCTGTGAAGAGTGTTCCTGATGTTGATGTGAGGGATGGTGCCAGCCCATTTGTGGGTGTGAATGAGAATGTAGGGCAGAGGTAAGATTGCATGGGGATTCTAACAGACTTATGGCATGGGGGTATCATGCCTCTCTCTCACAATCTCTACTCCATTCCTGATACCTAGACCAACCTAAAACCAGGCTTCAGAAATTACTCTTACCCAACTGAAATAATGCCTGCATTTCTCTTCTTCCTTCCTTCCTTCCTTCCTTCCTTCCTTCCTTCCTTCCTTCCTTCCTTCCTTCCTTCCTTCCTTTTTATTCTTTCTATTTTACTTTGGCCATGTTTAGAATGAACAAAAATTCCAGTTGAAGAATGGATCTCTCCTTAAAGTAGTTAAAAGATATACCAATAAGCATTATCCTAATTCACTGGTTCACTCTCATATTTAATTAAGATTCACCTGGAATGATCATGGCAAATTTTTATTACAGAGCAAAGTTGGTCATCACCCCCATGTTGTTGCTAGAGTGCACAATGTTCCTCTGGTTCTGCTCATCATGCTCAGCATCAGTCCATGCAAATCTTTCTGGGCTTCCCTGAATTCCCATCCCTCTTGGCTTCTGATAGAACAATAGTGTTCCATCACATACATATACCACATTTTGTTAAGCCACTCCCCAGTTGAAGGACATTTACATTAATCTCCAATTCTTTGCCTCTACAAACAGAGCTGCTATGAATATTTTTGTACAAGTGATTTTTTTATACATTACTAAAATATTCTTAAGAGTAAGCATAATACCCTCTCCCCCGAAAAATATATACCTTCATGAGAAATAAAGTAAAAGAAAGAGAAAAAAAATGTGTTTCAGTCTGTATTCTGATACCAACCACTCTGTCTTGGGTGGATCATATTCTTTATGATAAGTCCATCATAAAAGTTACGTCCATATTTTTGCACTGTTGGCTGTTGCTGTTTGCAATTCCCCTCTATCCATTCCTCCCCACTACCATATACTATATTTTCTCTCCTTGCACGCTGTCACTCTTCTAAAATGTGCTGTAGGTCTGAGTGGCACAGCGGACTGATCACTGGCCCTGGGGCCAAGAGGCCTTGAGATCACATACTACCCCTGAGACTCAGCAACCACCTGGCCCCATGGTCCTGGACAGGCCACCCAATCCCAGTCCCTCACAAGAAGTAAAAAAGAAAATGTGTTATATCTGCCTATTTTCTCCTATGATCTACCCTCTCCTCTATCACCCACATCCCTTCCCCCTCTCCTGTTCCCCCTTCTTTCCTTTTTCTTCTAGATTTCTATGCCCTATTGAGTGTGTATGCTGTTTTCTCTCTGAGCCATTTCTGATGAGAATGAAGGTTCCCTCATTCCCCCTCACCCCCCCTTTCCATACCATTGTAACAGCTATTCACTCTTTTACAGGAAATATCTTAGCCTATTCCACCTCTCCTTTCTCTTACTCCCATTACATTTCCCTTTTACCCATTGACACAATATATTATACCTTCAAATTTGACTCCCTCCTGTGCCTAATCTATAAAGTCTCCTTCTCCCTGCTCTATTAAATAAGAAGGTTCATTTAAGTATTATCAGTATCATCTTTCCATGCAGGAATATATGCAGTTCATCATCAATAAGTCCCTCATAATTTACCCTTCTTATCCACCCTCTCTATGGTTTACCTGAGTTTTGTACTTGAAGATCAAACTTTCTGTTCAACATTGAATGTCCATCTTTTCCCTTAGAAGAGAATGTTCAGTTTTGCTGGGTAGTTGATTCTCTGTTGCATTCCAAGCTCTTTTACCTCCAGGTTATTAAATTCCAAGCCCTATGAGCCCTTAATGTAGTTGCTGCTAAGTCCTGTGTAATCCTGACTGTAGCTCCACAATATTTGAATTGTTTCCTTCTGGGCTGCTTGTAATATTTTCTCTTTGACTTGGGAGTTCTGGAACTTGGCTATAATATTCCTGGGGGTTAGTTTGTTTTGGGGATCTCTTTCCAGAGGAGATCGTTGGATTCTCTCAATTACTATTTTGCCCTCTGCTTCTAGGATATCAGGGCAATTTTTCTGTAGAAATTCTTTAAAAATGAGGTCAAGGCTCTTTTCCTGACCAGAACTTTGAGGGACCTCAATAATTTTTAAATTGTCTCTTCTGGATCTGTTTTCCATATCAGTTGTTTTTTCAGTGAGATATTTCACATTTACTTCTAGTTTTTTCATTCTTTTGGTGTTGAATTATTGTCTTGATTTCTTCCAAAGTCATCAGCTTCCTTTAGCTCCATTCTGCATTTGAAGGATTTGTTTTCCTCAGAGAGCTTTCTTATCTCCTTTTCCATCTGGCCAATTCTGCTTTTTTAAAAGCATTCTTATCATTAACTTTTTGAACTGTTTTATCCATTTGACCTATTGGCAAGGCAATAGGGTGAAATGACTTGCTCAAGGACAAACAGCTAGGTAATTATTAAGTTTCTGAGGCCACATTTGAACTCAGGTCATCCTGACTCTAGGGCTGGTGCTCTTTCCACTGCCCCACCTACACTAGTTTTTAATATGTTATTTTTTTGGATTGCCTTGACTAAGCTGCTGACTTGGTTTTCATTTTTTTTTCCTGTGTCTCTCATTTCTCTTCTCAATTTTTATTATGTCTCCCTTACTTGATTTTCAGAATCTTTTTTGATCTCTGTAATAGCCTGAGTCCAACTTCTATATTTCTTGGTGTTTCGTTAGATGCAGAAATTTGGACTTTCTCATCTTTAGAGTGTGTGTTTTGCTCCTCCATGGGACCAATGTAATTGTCTATGGTCAGGTTCCTTTTCTTTTCTGTTTACTTATTTCCCGAGCCTCCTGAGCTTTTGACTATTATTGGGACACCCCCACAAGGACCTCAGTTCTTTCAAGGTCTTATGGGAGGCTCTGTCTGCTCTCCTGGTCTGTGAATGACCACAAGCTCACCCCTCTGCCCCAGGACTGTGAGGAAGATCCCTTCTCTATGCCCCCGCCCCCACACTGCAACCAGGGTCTGAATATGGTTAAAGCCCTAGAGTCCTGACCCAGGGACAGCGGGCAAACCTTGGCAGTGTCCTTTCACTCCCTTACCTTCCATGGACTAAGTGCTCAGGGAACAGCTTCCAGGCAACTCCTGCTGGGCAGCTCCACAGGCCTGCTTACATTTCCTGGGATCTGGGCTGTGCTAAGTACTGCATTGACACTGAGAAGGGCCACCCTGGCCTGCGCTTTGTGCTCACTCTGGCAGAGGTCTCCCTGCTGATTTTCCAACTTGTGCTTGGTGATAACTGGGGTGGCAGATCAAGAAACTGCTTCTGCTGCCAGGAGCCGGGGCTCCCAGGGACCCAGGAAGGCTGAAACTCCGTCACTCTGGAGCACTGCCTGCCCCTCCAAACCTGTGTAACAGAGCCTTCCTACTATTTTCTAGGTTGTCTTGGGCTGGACAATTGCCCTTCTGTGGGTTCTGTCTCTTGAAAATTTAATTAGTCATAGTTTTAAGGTTTTTGAAATATTTTGGAGAGAGCACCTAACAGAGGCTGTTTTCCAGCTGCCATCTTGGCTCTGCCCCTGCCCTTTTCTTTTTGTAAGCACAAGCTCTTAAGGGATAATTTGGTGTGGTGTTAATATTTCTGAAGTTTCTGCTATTTTTCTCCTTACATTATAGCAGCTCTCTTTGGTATCATGGTATATATCAAAACACACACACACACACACACACACACACACACACACATGCCTGTGTATATAGAGACACAATACTTGCATCTAAAAGATACAATTTTACATGTGTGTGTACATATACACATATGTGTATGTTTATGCCATTTTCTCTTTTTCTCTTCCAACAGATTTGGGTTTAAAACCAAGAACAGCTTATTCAGGAAAATTGAGTATTTAATAAAAGAAAGAAATTTCCGAGATTCCTGATAAAAGGACCAGAGTTTAATAGTAAATTTGACATTCAAATACAAAATTCAAAAGAAGTATAAAAAGATAAACATGAAAGAGAAAGCTTAAGAGCCTCAATAAGATAAAGCTGTTTACATTCCTATGTAGGAAGATGATACTGTAACTCTTAAGGACTTTATCATTATTAGGTCCATTAGAAGAATTCCATGTAGAAAGAAAATTTAGGAGTAAGTCAATTAAGTGAAGATGATATCAAAAAATGGATAGATGGGAAAGAAGAGGGAAGAAAGGAATAAGGAAAATTATCTAATGTAAAAGAGGCTCACAAGGAATAATTTTTATAGTGTAAGGTGAAATGATGGTGGGGAGCAGTGCTTGATCTTCACTCATAATGAATTGGTTCAAAGAGGGAATTTATATGCATATTCATTTGGGAATAGAAATCTATTAAATATTTCGAAGTCTACCTACCAAGACAAATCCAAGGAATATATGAACACAATTACAAAATACTTTTCACTCAGATAAAGACAGATCTAAACATTGGTCAAATATTAATTCCTTATTGGTAGCCTGAGTTAATATAATCAAAATGACAACTGTCCCTATTAAGCTACTTATTCAATGTCATATTATCAAACTAGCAAAAAATTATTTTATAAGAGCAAGAAAAATATTAACAAAATTAATCAAGAAATATAAGAAGTCAAGAATGTTAAGGAAATCAATGGGAAAAATATGAAGGCATCCATATTTCTAACTATATTATAAAATGGTAATCAACAAAAAATCTTCCTGGATAAGATAAGTGGGGGCTCAATGGAATAGACCAGATACACAATACACAATAGTAACAGAACTAAGCATTTGACAAAAATTTCAGGGACAAATGGAAAGGAGTTTGGCAGAAACTAGGCAAAAAACCAACATCTCACATTGTATGCCAACATATAGTCAAAATGGATAAATTATTTAGACATAATATGTGATATCATTAAAAAATGAGGGGATCGTACAGATTTGTCTAAACAAATGTACCTCAGATCTATGGATAAGAGAATTTATGATAAAAAAATAGATGAAAGGGTACCACAGAAAGTAAAACATCATTTTGATTATATGAAATTTAAAAAAAAAGTTTTGCATGAGCAAAACTTGTATAGCCAAATCAGAAGGAAAAACAGAAGACTGGTGGAAAAGTTATTCAGCAGATTTCTCTGTTAAAGGCCTCATTGATCAAATATATAGAGAATTGAATCAAATTTATTATTTTTTCTTTTTGGCAAGGCAGTGGGGTTAAGTGACTTGCCCAATGTCACACAGCTAGGTTATTGTCTGAGGTCAGATTTGAACTCAGGCCCTCCTGACTCCAGGGTCAGTGTTCTATCTACTGTGCAACCTAGTTGCCCCCCTGAGCCAAATTTATAAAAAATAAGAGCTATTCTCCATTTGATAAATAGTCAAAGGATATGAAAAGGTAGCTTTCAGAAGAAGAAATCAAAACTATTAATAGTCACATAAAGATGCTTTAAATCACTATTGATTAGAGAAATGCAAATTAAAACATCTTTAAAGCACTACCTCAAATCTATTAGATTGGCTAACATGACTGAAAAAAGAAATTGACAAATACTCGAGGGAATAAGGAAAAATAGGGACACTAAAACACTGTTGGTGGAATTGTAAACTGGTCCAAACATTCTGTAGAACAATTTGGAACCAGGCCCAAAGGAATAAGACTGTTCATAACTTTTGATCCAGCAGCTTTAGGTCAATATGATCAAAGAAAAGGGGAAAGGGCTTATATATACAAACATAATTATTGCTTCTCTTTTTTGTGGTGGTAAAGAATTAGAAATCCAGGGGATGCTCATCTGTTGGAAAATGGCTGAACAAATTGGGGTTTATGATTGTAATGGAATACTATTGTACAATAAGAAAAGATGAACAGGTTGGGAAGACTTATAGGCAAAGTGAAGTGAATAGAACCAGGAGAATATTGTGCTCAATAGCAGCGATATTTTAAAGACTTAGCTACTCTGGTCAACACAATGATCCAAGACAATTCCAAAGAATGCATAATGAAAAATGCTATCTATGTCCAGAGAAAAAAACTGATGACCTCTGAATGCAGATTGAAGCACACTTATTTTTGTTTTCTTTACTTATTTTATATTTTTTGCGATATAACTAATATGGAAATACATTTTTTAAAATGTTTTTTAGGTTTTTTTTTTTTTTTGCAAGGCAAATGGGGTTAAATGGCTTGCCCAAGGCCACACAGCTAGGTAATTATTAAGTGTCTGAGATCGGATTTGAACCCAGGTACTCCTGACTCCAGGGCCGGTGCTTTATCCACTGCGCAACCTAGCTGCCTCTATGGAAATACATTTTGCATGGCTTCACATGAATCAATATCAAATTGCTTGAGACAGAGGGTGGGAGAGAGAGATAGAGAATTTGGAACTCAAAATATTAAAAATTGTTTTAAAAAATTTTCATATAATTGGGCAATATTTTGTGAAATAAATAAAAGTGTATTTTAAAATAAACTCTGAAATATTTAAGAAGCATCACCATTTCTTTGACCACACCTCTTCATACTCTTATAAAGCCACACACAGCTTTGATTCATTCCATGATAATGTTGAATGTTTGGAAAGTTTGACCTCTCCCACTTATTCTATGAGGTTCTAATTCAATTTTTACTTAATAATTCCATATTCTCTTTTCTCTTTCTCCATTTTTTCTTTAAAGTCTCTGGGAAATATCTGAAAGCCATTTCAAATACCCAATAGTGGAACAATATTTGAAGACAAAAAGTAAGTCAAGGAATTTAATAGTAAAGTACCTCCTCTGCCGAGTCATGACCTTCATAATTATCCTGCTGGCCTGTATCTACCTGGGCTATTACTTTAGCCTTTCCTCACTGACTGATGAGTTTGTCTGCAATATCAAATCAGGAATCCTGAAGAATGACAGCACAGTTCCGGAGCAGATTCAGTGTAAGCTTATTGCAGTTGGGATTTTCCAGCTTCTCAGCTTGATTAACTTGGTGGTTTATGTTCTTCTGGTGCCTGTGGTCGTGTACACATGCTTGGTTCCCTTTAGGCAGAAGACTGATGTTCTCAAAGTCTATGAAATCTTACCTACCTTTGATATCCTGCGCTTCAAGTCTGAGGAATATAATGACTTGAGCCTCTACTATCTTTTCCTAGAAGAAAATATAAGTGAACTTAAGTCCTTTAAATGTCTTAAAGTCCTGGAGAACATTAAAAACAATAGTCAGGGGATTGACCCCATTCTACTTCTGTCTAACCTTGGGATGATCAAGACTGATGTCATAGATGGTAAAATCACCAAGTCTACAGACAAAAATGAAGCAGAACCTGGGAATGATGCAACAGAGCTCAATGGTAGGTATGCCTTTAGGGTCAGAGGTGAAGGGTAGCCCTCAGAGTAATATTAGCTACTCCTTCTTGGGTAGACATAGACATAGATATTATCAGTACATCTGTTGAAAGTCCAAATCATATTTTAGTGTTATTTTAAGAGAAGATAATAAAGAGTATGGAGCAAGATATAAATGGGCATTTCCTGCAGAAATGAAGAGAGGTACAGATCATCCCAAAGATTTCTAAAGAGGAGATATCCCTTAGAGCCCCTTTTACTTTCCCTCCTTTCATCTTCCTGTTCTCTTTTCCAGCTTCTTTGCCTCCCTAGTTCCTATTTATCCATCTAGTTTTCTATCCATATAATAATTACATATAATAAAAAATAATTCATAATATATGTATTATCTCCATCAATGCATAGATGGAAAAATACATGAAACAAGCCATCAATCTGTATATATTTCTATCTATATCTACCTATATTTATATTTATCTTTATATACCTTTCTCCTATCTCCCATTTATTTATCTGTATCTATTTTATATATATTTTATCTACTTATCTCAAATCTATCACTCTCTAGCTCTACCTATATCTATATCTTTATATATCTATGTCTTCATCTGTCTCCCATACATCTCCTTCCTTCCTTTTATCTATCTGTCTTCCTGCCTGCCTATCTATCCATGTATATGAGTACCCATCCCATCCTGAGGCTTTTACACTCTCCCTCCCAGTTCTGAGGTTCTCTCTAGCTTTCAGTGAAATCTTTAATTATGTGTCATTCAAGCATTGGCTCAGCTATGTTTGTCTTCCTCTTAAAGTTGAGATATGACTTGAGGTAATGATAAAAATTGACTAAAATACAAAATTTGATACTTCTGGAAAAACTAAATCAGATCCATTCAAGTTGAACTTTGATTGAAGATATGCTTATTTGCGCATATCTTCTGCTGTCTGGTGAACCTTTGTCAGTGTAATAGATATCACAATTATCCACATCTATAATTCTCAAATTATTGATAAAGGGGGCAAATCAAAGGGTAATTGGTCAACTAACTAGAATTCATATATTCTTCCTCTGCTCCAACTTAGTTTTATTTGCCTCAACAACTTACCAAATGCTTAAGCAGATTAAAAGATAAAATTTAAATTCTCAAATTTGGTTAAATACTTGGATAATTTTGGGAAACCAAGACAGATTATTTGCCATGCTTTCAAAAATAGACAATTTTCGATTTTCAAAATTCTGGTAGAAAGTTTTAATGATTTTTTTTAAAAGTCACAGAGTGGTAATAGTTAATTTTAGACTCAGAAAGGTCAAATTTTCGTATAATTGTTGATTTGAACATTTATTTGGGGATGACTTACAAATATTTAAAAATATCTAAAAACCCAAACCTATTAAAGCAGTCCATCTAGTTAGGAGAAAAGCAGCTTCTAGAAGCTAAAATTGGTTCCCTTCAGTTAATGCTGCCATCTAAAATGTGGATTTTTTGTTTTGTTTCAGTTTTGACTGATCAGGACATAAGCAATGAAATGAAAGCAAATATTGAAGAGAAGAACATTCGCCAAAGACTTCTAGAATCTTCACAATGACTCTTTTCTTGTAATTTTCAGTGTTGTGACTTTTATGAGTAGCATCTCAATTATGGTGCAAGCCACGTTTATTAGAGAAATCAAATGATCAGTCTATTACCCACCTTGTATTGAGTGAAACTCATGATAGTTGCACATTTGGTGAGGATGGTGAGGAACTGATCTAGTGTCTGAATTGGGATGATGGACGCAGAAATTCTCAGTATTGTGAACAAGAGGTAAGGTAATGATGGTTTAAGAACATCTTGAATAAATTATATGAGAGCTAAGCATACTGCCTCAAATATAGCTATCAGAATAATTTTAATATATAAAAAATAAAGCAGATAAGGTATGAATCAAAGTAGAACCAGCACGAGATTTAGAGAAAAGTCTTTCTATGGAAAATTGGTGATCGATTCCAGATCAAGAAGAATAAAAACTTATAAAAGATAAGAATCAAATAAAGATAATAGGGAATATTAAGCTCCTGGGGAACTCACTAATCACTATTGGACCATGATGCATTCTACAAGATATATATGGTTGATAAGTGGGTAGTAAAACTGACTTCCTCTTTACTGTCTTATTTTGGAGATAATAAAAATTGAACTCTATTGTTGAAGAATCTGTTTCAAATTTAAAGGTTTTTTTGGGTCTCCTTAATTTAAGGAGTTTCTAGATCAGACTAATCAAATGCCTTCAACAAAGGTTTGGGTTTGAGTTTCTTGTTTTTGTTTTTGCAACAAACATTCTGTAAAGCAAACATTTAAGTTAGGAAGTCCAAGCTGTAGGGAACAAAAATCTGAAAGAGTTAAGTTATAGTTAAAATAGAGTCAAAAATAACTCAGCCTTGCTTTAAAAACCCTAACATAGAAATCCAAACTAGCAAAGAATAAAAAAATAAGGAAAGAACATTTCATATTGCAAAGGAAGTCACTTCCCAAAAGGGAATTCCTGCAGTGTTCTTCAAACCTTGAAATTATGTAATGAATTTAAGATATGATTCAATTAAAATGCAACTTGAGGGGGACATTTCTTTAGCTTAAAAGTGAGACAGACCTGTATTTAATTTCTTTCAGAAAGGATTAAATAATTCCTGCCAAAACATGTCACTTAGGAAAGGATTCAAATTGTAGCACTAGTTCCATTTGATCACTTGTTTTCCAGAAATAGCTTAGGGACAGGTTTTAAGAATAATGATAATAATAGGTACAGACATGTTATATACAGATGAGTAGATCAGGTACTTTTTTCAGATGAGAATCCAAATGTATTGTGTAGATTTATCTCCATTTAAATTTGTGATGTAAATACTTTTAAAAATTGCATTTGTGAAACTCTCATTGTGATCTTGAAAGTAAAGCATGTTTACAGTTAGAAGTGAAAAGTGTTTTTAGCAGAGCAAAACTGAATCTTCACTAGTCAAGTATGGTTGTTTATCCAGTGTAATTATTTATGGGACAGTTGCATAAGATATCACAGTGTATGCTTTCGTGGTTTTTTAAAAATAGATTGATTTTTCTGTGACTAAAGTTCTAGAATAGTTAATAATGTGCATCAAGAAGTCAGTATTAAAAATCTTTTTTTCCATTTCATGAAACTCTTTGTGTTTGTAGTACTATTTTTTGGAATGTATTTCTTTATGACCTTAGTCACATTGATAACTTGATCTCCTTATGCTACAATTATCATGTATCATCATCAGAGATGCTCAAGCCCAGTTTTTTGATGGTGGTAGCATGGTTTACCTTATACATATGTTTGTTTAGAGAATCCTGTGTGCCTTCCTTATACAGCCTGTTTAATCTTATTTTCAAAGTTTTAAATACAAACATACTCTGGATACTCTGGAGCTAGCAGAGAAAAGAGTTGATCTAACCAAATATTCTGGAATCAGAAGGAATAGTAACTGGGTGGTCCTGGAAAAATCATTTACTCTCTTGGAGCTTCAGTTACCTAATCTATAAAGTGGCACGAAAATTTCAGGGTTAATTAATATCTCACTGGGCTATTGAAAGGCTAAAATAATATATGTAAAATGCTTTGTAAGTCTTAATACAGGACTTAATACAGGACTTAATACAGGACTTAATAAAGTGACTGACATTTGTTTCATCTCTTTTTTTTATATAGTCCATGAGCTAAGAATGATTTTTATATTTTCATTTTCAAGTGAAAAATTATAATTTAGAAACATGTATTTAAAAATGTAAAAAAAAGCCACTCAGCTCTCAGGCCATTCTAAAAAGGAACATCAGACTAGGTGAACCCTTGTCTTGTCTTAAAACACTAAACCTAATAAATATTATTATTTTATCCACCAATACTAACAAATGTTATTTTATCTGGTCATTCTGAAGCTTTTCATCAGGATTGCTACAATTAGTGGTTTTGAATTTTACCTTTTATTTTTCTCTGACCACTTTTTAGTTAGAGGTGGTAATGAGTGGGAAAGAGGAAGGCAGTGGTTGAAGATGAAAGAAAGAAGTAGAGCAAAGAACATTTCCTGTTAACCTAGCTCCAGGTGGTTAAATAGCCCTGGGTAGCTGAGTTCATTATAAAAGTCCATCTCTACCCTATGAAGAGATCCTTTACCACTTAGGGGAAGATCACACAGATGATTTGTCTTCTCTCTAAATGATTGTTTGCTGTCCAATCCCTGCCATAATTTCTCCAGGGTGCCATGGGGTTTGATTGAATAGATATTTAGCAGCAGGTTCCTAGATCTAGAACTGGAAGGGACCTTAGTAGTCATAGAGTTCCAAGTTCTCATTTTTAAAAATGAGAGCTCTAAGATCCAGAAAAGCCTGTAGGCCCAAGGTCAGTCATTAAGTATTAGAACCATTGAACTTGGGTCCTATATCACCAAGGTTAACCCTCTTTCCACTATACCATGATGATTACAACTGACAGTAGACCAATAATGATTTTTTTTCTTTTAAGAAATTCTTGTATATTTGTGGGAAACCTTTGAGTAAAATTCAATCCATAAGGCTGCTAGATGGGGGAAAGCAAAAATGACTTTGCAAGTTATGTCTGAGTTCCTAACATATGAATGGTTTCCTTGGTAGTCCTCTGTATTTTATTTTATGCATTTAAAATTGTTTTCCCAAGAAAGAGGTCCATAACACTATTGTTCTATTAGAAACCAGGAGGGATGGGAATTCAGGGAAGCCTGGAGGGATTTGCCTGAACTGATGCTGAGTGAGATGAGCAGAACCAGAAAAACACTGTACACCCTAACAGCAACATGGGGGCAATGATCAACCTTGATGGACTCACTCATTCCATCAATGCAGACAGTTTGAGGCTGTCTGCAATGGAGAATACCATCTGTATCCAGAAAAAGAACTGTGCAGTTTGAACAAAGACCAAGGACTATTACCTTTAATTTAGAAAAAAAAAATCTGGTATCTTATTGTCTGATCTTGCTATCTCTTATACTTTATATTTCTTCCTTAAGGATATGATTTCTCTCTGATCACATTCAATTGGGATCAATGTAACCATGGAAACAATGTATCGAATTGCCTTCTGTGGGGGGTAGGGGGAGGGAAATAAGATTGGGGAAAAATTGTAAAACTCAAAATAAATAAAATCTTTATAATGTAAAAAAAAAAGAAAGAGGTCCATAGGCTTCACCAGATTCCCAAAGGAATCCATGATGGAACAAAATAACAACTACTCTATTTGATTAGTTCTAGGCTCAAATCCTTCTCTCAACCCTTTTGGGGGTTTGTCAGATACAGAACATGAATTTAAATTTATAATCTTAAAAAATTGTCTGGGGGCATGGAAAGACTAAGTAATTTATCCACAGTCAAACATATATATATATATATATTCTCAAAAATAGAATGTATATAATCTCAAAAATAGAACTAGAACCCAAATCTTAATTTGAAGATATATAAACCCTACCAAACTTCTTTAGCACAGGAATGATATTGTTATAGGAAAAATATTTTAGCCAAATTTCTAATCCCCAAATAGCCCAACCTTCATGTTACTCCAGCACTTTGATGTTTACAAAGGACTTTCCATATGATAACTGATGCCCCATAATAGTCTGAGATATTCTTATAGTATCATTACCCCCAACCTCATTTAACAGATGAGAAAACTGATTCTTAGAGATAAAGTAACTTGCTTAGGTCTAACTTAGCTTCAAATTCAATGTTCAAGTATAATACAGCAGTGCATAATTCTGAATAAGTAACAAAAATGTAAGCAAGTTTGTGCTTTTCTAAAGGATTGACTACTCAAAAGCCTCATAAACAATCTCTTTTGCCAAAACCTGGTGAGTCTTATGTGTGCAAGGCATTGAATGGGTTCCTTGACAGATATTGGTCTTTGTATTTATAGCTTTCTATTAATACAATCTTCATAATTTTAAAACAGAGGATCATCCTAATTTGCTGAATTAACTTGTCAGTCTTTGAGTGAATTCTCCTGGTTTAAGCAGATGCTTTGGGTTACAGGCTTGACTGAATAGGAAAATATGAGAGTGGGCAGAAATGTGCTATACCTAAAGTGTCCTTGATCGAAAGTCAAGGGACTTGACTTCCCCAGGGAAAGGAAAAAAGTCTCTTGTCTCCTTGCAGGAGGCTTTTTTATTCTGATAGAACAATGAATTTACTCTGAAAAGGTGAATAATTTTCTCTTACCTAAGCTGTCTCTAGGCTTTTGGGAATATGGATTGGATAATGTTTGTAAAAAATGCATTCAGTCTCCTTTTAAAATGATGCTGTAGAATGATGCTCCATATATTTGAAAACTTCTTAGTCTTTACTTTCAAGTATATGGAAAAATCTGCTCACTCTGCAGAGGAATATTTGAAACTGTCTACAACAGGGCTTGCGCAAATTCAGGAAACTTTAGAACCACTATCTCTGCCTTGGATGAAGCAGATGGACCCATGTTTGCTCAAGTGGGAATTAGTTCAACAGCTTTTTTAAAGGTCAAATCCAAGTTCTGAAAATCTCATCCTTAAATAAATACCTTTTCTTGGGTCCGTTGTTCTGTTTATTTTGTTTAGACCAAGCCACAGGTGATGGCATTTTTATTTCTATAAGATCCTACTCCCTGTGAGTTGAAGCTTTGTTTTTAAGTAGGCTTCAATGATTCTTTGTACTTGGGCAAAACTAATGTAGTTATTTACAATTCTGTGAAAACATCTATATTTCTATATATGGCTGGTCAAGGGCCTCATATTCTCTGTATTGGGACAACAATTGCAAGCTGTCAAGGACTCTTTAATGTTATCTAAGACCAACCATGAAGGTTTGAAATTTTGAAGGCCATGGAAATTACATGGAGTGATCTTTGAGGGAATTGAGGTCAATTGAAATCTTCAGTTTCCAGAAATTGAATTTCACCTTGTGATTTCATCATTAAATTGTTTTCTCTGAATAGTGCTCTTGGGAGTAATACCCTGTTCCTCCAGAACTTTATGTAGAATGTTTTTTCAAAAGACTGATGAGGATGGCATTTGTGACCTATGATTACCAGTAATTAACTTCAAGTGACCGCTGTATAGTGTGCTTTGAATTGGTTGTTGTTTTTTGTTTCTTATGTTCCCACTTCAACTGTAAAGATAATTTGCCATTTATAATGTGAGATTCGATAAAATAATTTCTTTGTGAAGTCTCTGCAAGTTTTCCATGGATTTCTTGAGCCCTTTGCTGTACCAAGAGGGAGTAATAGAATATATGTTAGGTGATAGGTGGTACAATATAACAAGTATTCAGTACATAATGTTACGTATGAGTGATTCTTGTGCTTTGGGGTAAAAATGATCATGTTAAAATTTATTTATAACTCTATCAGTCTTGCAAATTAGAAGTCTATTTCACTGTGAGGCTCTTGACTTAAATTCTCCAAGCATTAACATTTTCCAAATACTGCTTTTCAGACCCCAGGTGTTTTACTTAATGAGGCTGGGGGCTAAATAAGACATCAATGTTACTGATATTTTCCCCTTTAAAATAGTAAATATGAAATTTATTTCATATCCAAATTGTTAATTATTCTATACATCAGTTTTATGGATATGAAATAGACTTAATTGGTTCTTTTTTCTACCAAATCTCTCTGACTTTTTATTCATAAGGATACTTTGTACCTTCAGATTCCCTGGACCACCATTTATGGACTCAACAATGTATTCTGAGCCCAAAGTGTTCAATAAGCAAATTAGTGGGAATTAATATAGTCAGGGGTTTTTTTTAACTCCAAAAGAAATTTTTTTTTAGTTTTTGGAAGGCAATGGGGTTAAGTGGCTTGCCCAAGGCCACACAGCTAGGTAATAGAAAAAATATTTTTTCTGTAGATCCTTTGATAAAGATGGTACAGCAGTCAGGACTTTGTACTCTCTCTAAAAGAAAAAAAAAAGGATGCATCATCCTTCTTCTTCTCCCTCCAAAAAACCCCACTACATTTTCTTGAAATATCTCTTCATAAGACACAAATGCCTTTAAAATACTGCAATATAATGTTTATAGATGTTGATATATTGCTTATTTGCTTAAAAAGGTCTATAGTTAACCTCTGTAGACTTCCATGAAAAAGTGGTGAGAAACTGGAAATGAGATGAAAATAAGATATAAACAAGTCTGCTATGCTTACAGAGAAAGATTAAATATAAGGTTGTGGTTTTGCACTGTTGAGTGTCCCTCTCAACCAAGGAAAAGTTTTCTGAAGAAACAAAGTATGTATGTATGGTCATATGTGTCATCCTTTCTTCACAATGGAAATCATGTTTAAGGACTTTGTGACAAGAGACATGCATGACCTTGTATGCACCCCTGCTCTCCCAACTGAATCTTAAGTATCCAGGATTTTCCAAGACTCAGTTAGCAATAACTGAAGAAAGAAAGTCCCTTGGATAAAGATTCCAGATGGTGGAACTTCTGAGGCTTAAAATTGCAGAATTTTTTGATTGAGAATTTTATTGATGGGCTAGATGAGGAGTTAGAGAATATACCTTCAGCCATCAGCAATCATTTATTCAGCTCTTCTCTCAAAAAGGTGGACATGGCTTTGTAAGTTGGTCACTGAAAATCTTTCAGCCCCTTCCTGCACCCTCAAAGATGATCCTACAAAACCCAAACTGACTTTCAAGTGAAGCTCCATGTGGGATGGTAGTTTGAAGTCTCCCTACACATTTTAAATGTTGCCCTTGGTCTCTTACATTATCTTCCTTCAGGTATAAACCCCTGGCCAGCCAACTGAATAGATTGAAGTGATACATATTTCCCATGTGAGATTTACTGCTACCTATTCCGCTTCTGAATGACCATTTTAAAAAAATAAATAACATCTTATTTTTTCCTAATTACATGTAAAGAAAATTTTTGACATTCATTTTTTAAATGTTGAGTTTCAAATGTTCTCCCTTCAACCTTCACCACCTCCCTCCCCAAGACTAAGAAACTTGATAGAGGTTCTCTATATGCAATCATATAAAACATTTACATATTAGTCATATTGTGAAGAAACAGACCAAAAAACCCACAAAAATAAAGCGAAAAATAGTGTGCTTCAATCTGTATTCAGCCTCCATCAATTCTCTCTCTGATGTGGATAGCAAAACACTTTCCAGCTGTAAACACATAAACATGACATTTGCTTTGCAATTTGTTTTTTTACCAAATACTTTCAGAGTGAAAGTATAAGTATGCAAAGCCTGGTGAGGTAAGAAGAGGCCAGAATAAAGGCATCAGATGACAGAGAATCTTATATGTGGTACTGGAGTGGTTTTTCATTTCCTTCTGCAGTTCATTTTACAGATGAGGAAAATGAAGCAAACAGTGTTGTATCTTTCTCAGGGTTACCTAGTTCATCAGGAAGATGTTTTCCTGACTCCAGGTCTGGCACTCTATCCATTCTACCACCTTAGGAATGTCTTTATAAACTTTTCAAAGGGCAGAACTAAACAACTAGAGAGGAGCTGGGGGGGGGGGTAATGGGGGAGCTGCTGAAGTTTATTGAGTAGGAGCAGTGAAATCACTGGTTACTGAGGGGAGGATGGATTGGAGTGGGGAGTTGAAGTAAAGGGGACAAAAGAGAAGGCTATTAACAGAAGGCTATGAATGAGTTAATGAGGGCCTTTTTAAGATGTCAGTATTGTAAGGGGGGATTGTTTAAGTATGGATTGGACTCAATGATGACAGATGCCCCTTCCAACTCTGAAATTCTTTGCTTCTGTGTGATAGAGGTTCAGAAAGTAACCAAGAATAAGAAATGGAAAGAAATATAGGCAAAGGAGAGCCCTACTATATTTTTCAGCCTTCTTTGCTGGTATTTCATCTATGTCTTGCCCACTAACCATAAATGTCTTTCTGGGCCCCTCTCCTCTTTTCTCTATTTAGTCTTCCTTGATGATCTCATCATCTTCTCTGGTTTGGGTATCTTCTCCAGGCAAAAATACTCCAAATCCATATATCCAGTCTTAGTGTCTTTACTAGGCTGGTTGCTTATCACCAGATGATTAGCATCTCAAACTCATTTCCAAAGCAAAATTTGCTCTATTTCTCCTAAAATCTTCCCCTCTTCCAGCATCCTTATGCTCTAGGGCTCTACAATCCTCCCAGCTGGACAACTTTGGAATATCATCCTCAATTTCTCACTTTCGCTTACCCCACATACCCAATCTACCAAATCTTTTCCACAGCATCTCTCTAGGCTTTATCATCTCTCACTCAGATTATTGCAACAGGTTTCTGGTCTCTCTACCTCAAGTCTCTCCCTACTTCAATCCAACCTCTACAACTTGCTAAAATGGTTTTTCCTAAAGTGAAAATTTGACCATGTCATACTGCAACCTGACTATAATCTCCAGGGATTCCCCTTTGCCTTCAGGTTCAAATATAAAATCCTGTTTAGTATTTAGGAACCTTCACAACTTGTATCCCTACCTTTCCAGTCCTCCTTGCAATTAATAATCCAATTGCACTGGCCTCCATGTTGTTCTTGCACAAAATACTCTCATCTCCTACCTCCATGACTTCACAGTACTTGTTCCCCAAGCTGTTCTTCCTCACTTCTGCCTTCTAGCTTCCTTTTCTTTTTCCCAAGGCTTGACTCAGATCTCACTTTGTTTCTAGTCCTCATGATTTTGCAATTCTCCAAGTGCTTTTGGTTTCAGATTATCTATAGAGTATATGTTTTATATGGACATGGTCATTTGCGTACTGTCTCTCCCAGGATAATGTGAACTCCTTGAGGGCAGAATTTGTTCTTTGTAACCCCAGGAGTTAGTAAGGATGCCTGGTTAACTTAATGACTATTGACTATCCAATGAAACCCTACTTTTTCATCATCCAAATTTCAGAATCTGAATTGCAGAAAGGAATTTTGAGATCCCAGAGAAATAATAATAATAATAATAATAATAATAATAATAATAATAATAAATTTTCCTAAAATAATAATAAAAGATCACAAACATAATACTTTAAGGTTGGCAAACAGCTGTCCAGAGATCTCATTTTATGAAGTCCATGTGTTTTCCCATTTTAGAGAAAAGAAAATGAGGTACAGGTAGGGTAAATGAGATGGTTTTACAACCTTGGCCTCTCCTGATCCCAAGTACAAAACTCATTTCACCCTCCATCCATAAGCCTTCCTCAAACATTGCACCTGGCCTCTTCATCACCTCTAGTACACAGTTGGAATTGTGATAAGAATTTCTTTCAAGATATGTCAACCAACAAGCAGTTATTATGTACCATGTCAGACATTCCAATGAAGGAAGAAAATGAATAAAAAAGAAAGCTGATGAAAAAAAGATAAACAGGTGGGAGTTGGGGACAGAGATGTAGGGGCATGCTAGAGGAAGTTGGGGGATATCTTGGAGAGGGGATGAGACATGACTGGTCTGGGTGCTCTCTTTAATGGGGGACTCTTGACTATGTTCAAGAGTTATGCACTGATGATAGATAGTCACCCCTAGAAGAGACTTCAGCAGTTATTCAGTATCCTCATTGTTCAAAGTTATGTATGTTTTAAGATCACATCCAGAATTTGAACCCAGCTTCTTCATAAACTAATTAGGTGAATGTTTCAAGAAGTAAAATATAGATATTTATGAGACCAGGATTTATCAGAAGCTTCAGCTCCAAGGGTAGAACTCATCATAAAGTAGAAATACTAGCAAAAAATCTTTTTTTTTCTAAGTCCCCTGTTACAAAATTTGCATTTTGAACTGGTTAAGTATCCAATTAAACCTAGGCTTCCATGGAAACTTTCATTTTAAAAGTGCTCTGTTGTTGGTAGTTTGAAGTAGATCAGATATCCATAAAGATTTTAGTGTGAAACAATTCAGTTCATTTTGGGAAATTTGAGAGCTGTTACAATGGAAGAGGCACTGTTAAATATAGAGGTCCCATGAAGTGCCCTTGCCTCTTTCAAAGTACTTTATCGAAAAATATTATCACTTGGCATAAGCAATGATATATTCAAAAAGAATAAACTGCCGAAGAGAAGATCTAAGGTAAAGCATTTCTGCATCAGAGATAAGGCTTGACCTATATTTCAAAATGGCATCTTCAGGGTGTTAGTGCCTGGCTGAGGTTTTGCACCTTTGCTATAACACATGGGACTTAATTTGTCACTATATACTTCTGCACCACAGAGATGGAAATTTTCTACTGTTAAAAAATATGTACAGTTATGAAATATAATATATCTCTGTGCATTACAACCTAAACAACTAGCCCTGTATGAATGAAGTCAATGTACAATGAAGTCAAGGGATCTGGATTCACATACCACCTAGAATCCCTACTACCCTTGTGCCTGGACAAGTCACTTCAAGTCAGGGCCTCTGAGGGTCCTCAGCCCTAAAGTTATGATTCTGTGAGTTGGAGGCAAAACCATAGTTACAGAGAATGCAGGGAGCAGATGCATTAAGGGGAGGCCTTTGGCTTAGCAAGGGTGGCATTGCCCCTTTGTCCCAGAGTCCCTGACCCCCCCGCAAAAGATGGTTAAGTTACCAAAATGAATAGGTTTATCTTCTTTGAAGGAGCAAGCTGTCTTTTGTGTTAATCAGTTTAGGTTCAGATATAAATATATATATATATATATATATATATATATATTAATACAGCATATTGATAATGCATATAGGGCTTTATGATCTGCAAAATGGTTTACATAGGAAGCAGCTAGGTAATACAGTGAATAAAAAATGCCAATCCTAGAGCCAGGAAAAATCTGGGTTCAAATCTCACTTCAGATATTTACTAACTGTGTAACCCTGGACAAATGTCTCAACCTCTGCTTCATTTACCTCATCTGTAAAATGAGGGTAATCATGGCATTCAGCTTCTGGGGTTGTTGTGAGGATAAAATGAAATTTTTTCCAAGTGCTTTGTAAACTTTAAAATGCAATGTAAATGTTAGTGATTATTATTATTATTATTATTATTATATTTTTACATTTGATCCTCACCACAAGTCTCTGAATTACATGCTATTATTATCCTAGTTTTATAGATGAAACAAATTAAGTTTCAAAGATAATAAGTTGGCTAACCCATGGTCATACTACTAGAAGCTGGCTGAGATGGAAGTTGAGCCCAGCTCTCATCTTCTGGCTCAGTCATGTCTGACTCTCTGTGACTGGAGACTGGCCTCCTTTTGTGGATCACTTTTTAATTAGAAAGATTAGGGTATGATGTAAAGAACAGTGGATGGGAACTCAGGATGGGATCTAGTTCCAAGCTCTGCCATTCAGTAGCTGGGTGAGAAACTTTAGTTTTCTTGATCTCTTATAAAATAAAGGGGTTGGATTGTGTGATGGTCAAATATGATGCACTTAGCCCTTCTCAGTACTATAATAATCAAAGACAATTAATTCTAAAGGACCTGTGATGGAAAATATGATCCACATCCATAAAAAGAAATATGGAGTTTGAATGAAGACCAAAACATACTATTTTCCATTTTTAAAACTTTATGCTTTATGTTTTTTACCCTTTCATGTTTTTTGTTTCCTTTTGTTCTGATTCATCTTTCACAATATGTTTATCATAGTTATGCATGCATTATAGGTAGCTAGGTGGTACAGTAGATAGAACACTGGTCTGGAGGATCTGAATTCAAATCTAGCCTTAGACACTTGACACTACCTGTGTGACCTTGAGTAAGTCACTTAATCCTGATTGCCTCACATCCAGGGTCATCTCCAGTCATCTTTATTCAGATCTGGCCACTGAACCACTTTGCTGTTGGAGGACAAAATGAGGCTGGTGACTTAGCACGACATCCTCCTCACTCAAATCTAATTCAAGTGTTCGTCATAACATCACCTCCCTGATGTAATGATCATATTTGAGAACGAAGGACAAACATCACATCAGATTACTTGTTGTCAGTGGGAGGGGGAGAAAAAGGAGGTAGGGAGAAAAATGTGGAACTCAAAATCTTATAAAAATTAGTGTTGAAAAGTATCTTTACATGCAATTATAATAATAAATAAATTTAAATTTAAAAGGAAACAAAAACAACAACAAAAATAAAGGGGTTGGGCTAGTTGTTATTTTGTCAAGACAAGTCTTTGTCACCCCATTTGCAGTTTTCTTGGCAAAGATACTAATTAGAGTGCTTTACCATTTCATTCTCCAGATCATTTTCTAGATTAGGAAACTGAGACAAACACCCCAAGTCACACAATTAGTAAGGGTCTGTGACCAGATTTGAGCTCAGGAAGAGGCATCTCTCTGATTTCGGGCCTGGACCTCTAACCAATGTGCCATTTATCTATACTGCTGCAATTAAAAAATGTTGAATTTGAGGTAAGAGGTTCCTGAAGTCAGGAAGACCTGGGTTCAAATTCTCCTCCGACCATTTAATCTTATGTGATGATTTAATTTATTGGGGACATTTTCTTTGAAATTTTAAATACAACAAATATTTGATTAACTTATACATTCTCAATACCAGGCTTCTCATGTCTTCTCTCTGACCATTAGCTTACACATCTGTAAAAGGGGGGTACTTGCACAACTTCATAAGATATTAGAATAGTTTGTAATTTCCTTCTAAGTTTATTTTACAGATGAGGAAAATGAAGCAAATAGGGTTAAATGTCTTTCCCAAAGTGATGATCCCAAGATGAATTTTCCTGACTCCAAGTCTGGCTATCTATCCAATAGGTCACCTTGGAAATGTCTTTATTAACTTTTCAAAGAGCAGAGCTAAACAATAGCTGGGATTTTCCTTCCTTTGCCCTCAGCTAAAAATGCTTTGGAGCATCATTTGTGTTCTTTGGAGACAAAGCTGGAACATGTGGTCTCATTTTTTGCCTCTACTCCTATTGCACTACCTATCCCAAGCCCCCATCACATGTTCAGAGATGAAAGTTGAAGATGGTGAATGAACTAAATTGTCAGGCAAGAAAAGTTGTGGCTGGTCCTGACTGGCAGGAAAGGGTACTTTTTTCCCTCTTTGACTTCACTTCTACCTCAGGCTTATTTTGATCCCATATAAGTAACAAGAAACTATACTACCATATTCCTGTGCTCCACTCTCGGTCTCCCTCTGTCCTGTGCTCCTAATTGGTGAGAGATGAAAAGTGGGTTATACTTTTCTTGTATTCCTTATTCAGGGCATAACACAAAACCCATGAAAAATTTCCATATTGATGAACTCTGAGCTTGTCATTTTTCAGAGGAACACACTCATGATGCTTCTTCTTGGAACCTTCAGTTTCCATATCCAGGCGTCATCCAGTTCATCCCAGTCTTCAAGCTGACATGTAGATAATCAATTCTGAGAATATTAAGTATTTATGTAGCATCTGAAGGCATCCCTCCATTCATAAGACAGATAGCCTAGAAATAGCTACCTCAAGTTCAAGGCATTCTATGCTTCCAGATTCACTAAAGCAGTAACTTATAAGCTCCCGATATGCATATTCAGCCAGAAGATACAAAAAGTTCAAAGCAAATGTATTTAATTAATTAGTCCTCAAATGTTCACCCAATAAATCTAGTGCTCAGTCTCCCATAAATGCAAAATTTAGCTAGGATGCTTGCAAAAAAAGTGTTCACACATGCATACATGGATGAAGAAGTCATTCATATCTCCAGTACTACAGGCTCATTTATTACTTTTAGTCATGAAAATAATAAGACATAAAAATGACATAAAAAATGTCATTTCACTCTTGCTACTGGCATCCCTTGCTGCTCAATGCTTCCAGTTCTAGGCTCAGTTTAAATCCTTGGCTATTTTTCCCTTAAAGGAAGAGGCCATCCTGTCATGTTCTTTTAACTTGAAGTTCATGGGCCTTTTGTTGCTTCAAGACTTTGAGTAAAAGAGAAAATTTTACTTTGGAAAGCAAAAAAATAAAAAAAAATGATCCCTTGCAGATTCTCCTCTCCCCGCCCCCCCCCCCGCATAAAATAGTTGTATATTAAATATCTCATCTCTGCCGCAGGAGATTTTTAGACCTAAGGATTAAGGCAAAGACAAGATTCTTAGCAGATAACTAGTACCCTTAGATTAATTTGTTTTTATGAAATAGGTTGTGAGGCTATATGGAGAATAAATACAATGAAAGTAAACTGAGATACATACTTCATACATAATAAGTTTATTAATAGAGACATATATAACTAATAACAAAGTGGGCCAGCCTGGTCTACTCAATAAGGTCAGCAACCCCAATAATAAGTATGGTATTCTCTATAGGAATGGTGGGGCATCTGGGTAGTTTGAGAATATTGCAATTAATTGCACTGGGAAAAGTGGGTTGATATTCAGATATGGCTAATAACACTGGCTCTGATAATTAAGGAATGTTCATTTTTTTTCATAGAACTCACCTACCTCTTGTAATCTTTGTTTGGGTATTAGATCTACCACCAGGCACATCAAACCTCTCCTAACTTTACTAGGACAGGCAAGGACACATGCCATGACTTTGCAGGGTGAGGGGGAGAATGACAGTAGATTAAGCTGTTTGAGGTTTACAGACAATAGGCTAGCCTAGGGGTTAACCATATGAGTGATAAAAATATTTCTTTTTAGCCATTCCTTTAAACTAATTCAGACTAGGAAAGATCACATTTGGCCACATAAACTCTTAACTGCCATGTCATAAATGGCTCCCACCACATCTAGAGCCATCTCCAGTTGGCTGATCCATAGCTGGTCATTGGATCCAGATAGCTCCATAGGAGAAAGTGAAAATGAGGTTGATGTCTTTGCTCAGCACCCCCCTCACTTAAATCCAACTTTCTAGTAAGTCAAGGCATCACCTCTCTAATGTCATGATCTTCAAGAATGAAGGATGAAGGACAAACAACAAACTCTGTGAGTAATAGTAACCTTCCTTACTTCCTTCCTCCCTCTTTCTTTCTTGCTTCTCTCTCTCTCTCTCTCTCTCTCTCTCTCTCTCTCTCTCTCTCTCTCTCTCTCTCTCTCTCTCTCTCTCTCTCTTCCTTTCCCTTTCTGACTTTTTTTTTCCCTTTCCTCTTTTCTTTCTCTTTTCTTCCTTCTATTTTGGTCAGAAACAAGAGGGTTTTTCCTCCCACATTGGTTTTTTGGGGACTATGTAAAAGAGACTTCTTGCTTCTTTTTCTTTCTCAGGAGTCTTAATCACTGAGATGCCGTGGGTTTTACCCTACATCAATTTATTTTCTTTTATGTGGAAGTGGCCTCTTTTACTTCATCTCTCTCTTACCTGATACTGGATGGGCATTGTCTCTGGGAAAGACTCAGGGATATCTCGTTATCCTCATCCATATCTGGCCACTGGACCCAGATGGTTCCTGAGAACTTGAAGACTTTGATGACCTTGCACAGCATCTCCTCAGTTAAACCCAGCTAACTTGCATGTCATGGCATCACCTCCCTGAAGTCATGGTCGTCTTTGAGAATGAAGGACAAGCAACAACAATCTACTTATATTATTTATACTATATACTCTGTAGGTATAAAGTCTCTGCCTTTAAAATAATTGTAATCTATTAGGTGATTGGCAGCCACAGTTAGATAAATGATAGAGATAAATTAATACAGACACATGTATATTTCAATGCAATAAAAATCAATTCAACAAACGCTAAGTATTTGCTACATGAAATGCACATAGGTTCTGAGGATTCAAAGACAAAAACTGTTTGGGGTCTCATGGCTTTACATTTTATTTCATGACATGGAGTTACATTATGGTAAGCAGATAGGAGAAGTCCAAACAGAATGGGATAAGGACTTTAAGATAAGAAAAATAAAAGCATTTGAGGGACTTGCAGATAGATGATGAAAGTGGAGGTCACAAAAGAACTCAGCTCTTCAGTATTCCCTTCAAATATAGCAATAGACACGAAAACAATAGTAATAAAAGAAAAAGAAAAGCAGAGATATAAAAATATCCATGAAAACTGTTTTTCAGAAAAAGAAAAGGAACAATTTTAAAAAAGGATCAAACAAAAGAAAATCTCCAGCCCAATGAATAGATATAATGATTAAAAGAAAATTAAGTGGCCAGAAGAAAAATATATTGAATTAACATCAATAATGTTTCAAGAAAGGAAACTGGAATTCTAATGCAAGACAAATTCACTATCATAATGAATATATTTCAGGAAATGAAGGAAGACATGAAATTAATAAAAAAATGAACATAAGGTTATGAAACTCATCTACTTGAAGGAATTATTTATAATTACCTGACTCCAGGGAGGTCTCATAAAGGAAATGACATCAGAGCAGGACTTTAAAAGGAAGAAAAGTTTTCAACAAGCAGAATTTTAAGGAGGAAATCATTCTAGCCATGAAGTCCAGAATGAGAAATGGAAGAGATGAGAAAGGGTAGGATGAGGTTGGGAAAGAGTGATTCTGATTAGCTGAAATGTAGTATAAAAGTGGCATAGAAGGTAAAAATTTAGGAAACTGGTTGGGACCAGCTTATACTGAGTCTTGAATTTTTAACTGAGAAATTTCATTTATTTTTTAACTTTTAAAAATGTTAGTTCTGGACAGCCCATTTAAAAACAGCATTGTGACTAGCTGAAGAATCCAGAGAAGAATATTCAGATTAGTAGATTAGTTGAAGGAACTTTAGATGTTTAACTCAGAGAAAATAAAATTCTAGCTCTCTAAGGATTTCAAGGGTTGTCATATAGAAGAGGGATTTTGGGCATGGTCTACTTGGACCTAGAAAATAGAACTATAGAAGTAGTGATGGATGAAAGCTGCAAGGAAAAAAAATTAGGTTCAATATAAGTAAAAACCTCTAACACTTAAAGATGCCCCCATATGGAATGAAGTGCCTTCAAAGGCAATAGCTGTTTACTCATTGGAAGTCTTTATGTGAAGAAAGGAATACTTTATGAATAAACAAATGAATGACTGAATGAAGCATTTATTAAGTACATACTAGATACTGGGATACAAATAGAAAAGCAAGGCTCAAGGTGCTCATATTTTAATGGAATGAGACAATACATATGGAGAGTTTCAATTGCAAGGCAGATGGAAAAATTCTATAGATGCAGTGGAATAGCAGACATTAATGTGTCATTTTCACTGATATAATCCTATCACTTTCTGATGATGAGCTGTTTGACAATACCAGGTTTGTCCAGAACTTTCCTTACTGATCTCCAGTAACTGTGACTGGAGCATTTGTAGAAGCAGATTCCCCAGGATGATAGCTGAGAGTGCTGAGCTGGAAGTATTCCTTTGGTACTTGAGTCAGGGTCCTAACAGAGAGGAGACACAAAGGATAAAGTGCATGTGATAGAACTCAGTGTGACTAGATGGAAAGTCCAGAGCAATAGGTTCCAAACCTAGCTCTGTCAGACTCTGTGACCTCTAAGTAGCTTAACCTCACTGATGTTTACTTTCCTTATCTATAAAATGAGATAGCTGGGCTGGCATTGAAATTCAAGAATCAGTCTGTCACATACATATTACATAACAAATCCATTTTAATACAGGCATATGTATGTATTCTTAAATTCCTGTCCTTCTAGTATGATACATACACAATGCAAATTTGAGATGGAAAGCTAGCTTACAGGATGAGAGTCAAACTAAAACATCAGGCCAGATTTAATAAGATGACATTTCATAGGAATAAATGTAAAGTATTAGATTAAAAAATAGAGCAGATAGGTGGCCCACTGGATATAGTGCTGAGATTGAAGTCAGGAAGACATCTTCTTGAGTTCAAATCTGACTTCATATACTAGCAGTATGGCCTGGGGCAAGTCACTTAACCCTGTTTGTCTTATCTTTAAAATGAGGTGGAGAAGGAATGGAAAAAAAAAGTACTCAAAAACACTCCAGGATCTTTGCCAAGAAAACCACAAATGGGGTCACAAAGAGTTGGACATGACTGAAACGACTAAATAACATTAGGTGAAAAAGAAAATCAAATTCACAAGTATGAGAGAAAGTAAGTATACAAAGACTAGACAGTTGTTCATCTTTAAGAGACCTGAGGAAGAGATAGGTAGCTATATAGGCAAATGGATAGACAGATAGATATAGAGACAGATAGATGATATATATATATATATATATATATATATACAGACAGATAGATAGATGATAGATGATAGATAGATAGATAGATAGATAGATAGAAATAAAAGACTGAAAGATCCACAGATAGATAGATAGATGGGCAGATGGATAAAGATTATATTGAATATAAATATTATATTGAAATTAAAAAAACATTGCTGTCTTCTTATTTGTATTTGTTATTCTTCTGCTAGATTTTAAGCCTTTGAGGTCAAGGACTTTGTACTTAAAGAGTCTAGTATTGCTCAGCGTAGACGTAAGGTATAACAGCTTTGCTGGGATACAAACTTTGATGCTCAGAACCAGTATAACCTTGGTCAAGTCACTTAATTCCCTATAATTCAATTTCTTTAACTGTAAAATGAGGGGAAAAGGGGGACATCTAAGGTCCCTTTCAGCTCTTGACATATGATCCTATGACCTCTTTGAATGCCTTGTAATTCTGAGATGATTCTCTAAATCCAAACTAAGAGAGAATATCAAGAAGGAGGATGTATTTAAGTGTCAGAGGTTGAAGGGGAGTCCAAGGACAATGAAGGACAGAATAAACACACTGTTCTATCTATGTGAAGAAAATGCTGCTCCTGCCTGCCAAAGAAAGCAATTCGTGTGTGGGTGATGCTCTATCAATACTCTTCTTCTCACTTTGCTCACCTACAAGCAGTCTCTCTGATGTCAGCTGGGGATTTGGGCTTCTAACCAAGATGATTCATCCCCAAGCACTGATCAGCTCAGAATTAATTAAAAAGAGGCAGGAAGCCAAGGGAGTTTGGTCTTCCTTAGATGAGGATCTCCCAGAAGCAAATAACAGGTTTTTCTGATCTCCCAGTCTGTGGGATTGCAAGAAGAAATCAGGGAATGGGAGAAACAAGGGAGACCCATCACACTCCTTTCTCTGTTCCTAAGGTTTTTGGTTCATCCATCTATAAATAGAAGAGGTGGGATCAGATGATCTCTAAGAACCCTTTCAACTTTGGCAATCTATGATTCAGAAGCAGTCTACTGTAGTGGACAGAATTCTGATCTAGTAGTTAGAAGGACTGAGTTCGAATCCCATCTCTGACACTTGCTAGCTGAGTGATCATGGGGAAAACATATATAATGGGTAAAATGATCCACAAGGATAATATTTCCATTAGACCATAAGCTGCTTGAAAACAGGGACTGTCTTTTGACTTTGTTGGTATTCCCTATTCTTAGTATATAGTGCCATTGAGTTGAAATTCAAACTAATTTTCTTAACATGTATAGAGTGTTAACTATGTTCTATACCCTGGACTAAGCGATTTATAATTATTATCTCATTTGATCCTCTCAACAATTCTGTAACGTGGTGCTATTTTTATTATTATTCTCTTTTTGTGGTTGAGGAAATGGAGGCAAATAAATATTAAATGACTTTCCCAGGGTCACACAGCTAGTAAATATCTGGAGCTTGGATTTGAACTTAGGTCTCCCTAATGCTAAGTCTAGTGCTATTTATACTGTTCCCACTATTTTGGTTTCATCAAAAAAAGTTCATTTGTAATATAACTTTTTTGTTTTCTCAAAGATCAGTTTCTTAAAATGAGCATTCCTAGGATGGAAATAAAGAAATGCCATCTGAAATGTATGACTTTCAAATAGCAAGCTTTTCATTCTTCAAATTTCTGTGCCAGGGTTTAAATAAATGCTTGTTAACTTCTTGACCCATGATATATTATCTACCCCCACAAGGTTGTGATGAAGCTTAAAAGAGATAATAACTGCAAAGTACTTTGCAAATTTTGGAGCACTTTTATAAAGGTAAGTTATTACTATGATTCTAATTTAATCTATGGTTCAGTAAATAGAGCACTGACCCTGAAATCAGAAAGACCTGAATTCAAAATCAGCCTCAGATTCTGACTCCCCCATTTAGGAAGGAAAAAGAACAAAAACCTTGTAACAAATATTCATAGTCAAGGAAAACAAATTGGACCAAATTTGACCATAGCCAAAATATATGTCTCATTTTGCATCTTAAGTCCATCACCCCTCTGTTGGGAGTTGGGTGGCATGCTTATTCATCAGTCCACTGGAATAAGGATAATTCAAATTTTTAAGTCATTCACAAATTTTTCTTTAATTTTTGTTATCATATAAATTGTTCTCCTAACTCCTTTCAGTTTGCTTTCAGTTCATATAGATCTTCTAGGTTTTCTGAAACTGTCGCTTTCATCATTTCTTATAGCTCAACACTATTCCTTTACATTCACATATCACAATTTATGATATTTTCCAATTTGTGCCATTTCCCAATTGATAAGTTTCAGATTTTTGTCACTACAAAAGAACTGATAGAGATACTTTTTGTACATGTGACTCCTTTTTCTCTTTGATCTTTCACCTTGAAGCTTTCTAAATACAGCTTCCATGTTCCACATGCAAGATTTCTTTGCTTCGGACTAAATATTCTCATATCCACATGTGTCATGATCTAAGAGCCTTCCCCACCCTGATCTCACTTCTCTGGACACTGTTCAAGTCTATAATTTTGTCAGTAATCAAAGTCAAGCTCACTGGCTTAGTGTTTCCACTCTTCCCTTTTTCAAAAATTTTGAAAATTTTTGTCTTCTTTGGTCCTGAATTACCTCTACCATTCTCCACGAACTTTTCTGGATCATTGACAGTGGATCAGCAATCACATATCTGATTTTTGGTTGCTTCATTGATTTTTTTTCTTTTCTTTCAGTACTTGGGAAAGTAGTTCTTTAGGCCCTACAGATTTGAGTTTATCAAGGACAGAAAAGTGCTCCTTTATCTTATTATATACTATAGAAATGTAGAATGTTATTATTATATGTCAACATAAAAATACATGAAAATCATCAAGGTGAAAATGAAGTGGTTAACCAGTGGTGGTGAACACTGTTCAGCCAGAACTATGGTTAGACCTCAACATAATAGGCTTTCTATTTTAGGG
Source organism: Macrotis lagotis (assembly GCF_037893015.1). Taxonomy (NCBI): domain Eukaryota; kingdom Metazoa; phylum Chordata; class Mammalia; order Peramelemorphia; family Peramelidae; genus Macrotis; species Macrotis lagotis. Next base: position 765,020,052 of record NC_133658.1, read on the forward strand.
AATATAATGTAATATAATACTTAATAGGCTGATCCTAAAAATGATAACATTCTGGGTGCCTAAGGCCATCAGTATTTGCTTTGTAAACAATGTAGGATAGTGAAGAAACAATTTTTGAGTTCATGGAATCCAAATTTCAGCTCCTCTAATTATGACCTATGTGTCAAGAATAAGCGCTAATTAAAAATAATTATTTGCCAGGCTCTCTTCCAGAGCCTCACATTCTTTATTTATAAAAAATGAAAGCTTTCAACTAGTTGATCTCTAAGATCCCTTTGAATTCCTCACTGTATGAATCTTTCTGAGTCTCAGTTTTCTCATCTGTAAAATGGGGCTAATAGCATTTGTACTACCTGATTTTCCAAGGTGGTAATGAGGAAAGCACTTTAAATGCTGCCAAAAAGCTAAAATGGCATTACCTCCCTGAATTCTCTGCCTTGACAGAAGCTTGATGGGGACTTATTATAGAAACTTGACTTCTCTGTAAGGAATCCTCTTTCTTGTCTATCTGGATTGGTTCAGTTTTGATCCTGCGGTCAGTAAAAAGAAATCTAACCCCTGCTCTAACCACATTCTCAGGAGCTGTGGGCATGGAGTTCCTCTTCTATCATGCACAGATTGAGAGAGAGATGCCCTTTGAAATAAAGAATAGGTTATCAGGGAGGGGCCAGTGGCCTATTTTAGGCTCTAACCATATTGTGACGCAGAATGCTGAGTGATGAGCTGTCACAGAAAACTCTTCCAAAAAGGAAATCTGACACTGAGAAGCATGGGGGTGCAGGGTGAGAGATGAAGCTTTATGCAACCCACTTACAGAGTTGGGAATCCCTTCCTCTGACCTTTACAGCATCTCTTCCAAATATTCTAGGTGACAGAGGCCCACGGGGCCCACAAGACCCACCAACCATCTGGCACAGAGATTCTGAGTCAATGATATTTCCAAGATGTTCAAAGGAATACACAGAATACTATCAGCCCCTCTCCAGCCCCCTACTTTGAAGTATCATGACAGTATTTTAAGTTACACATTGAAAGACACATAGTCAGGTTGACCCTGGAAATTCTGGAAGCTTCTGATGGACACTTGGCAAGAAATAACCTTGCTATTCTCTTCCTCTGTTCACATCCTACATCATTCCCATCTCTCTTTCTAAAGGTAGAGAGCTGAGGAGAGCAGAGAACTTATTCTCAACACTCTCTCTCTGGTTAAATTCTGTTTGGAGAAGGTCTGGTTGTAATTGTTTTAACAGCTGGTGTGAAGGCAGATGAGGTGGACCAAGGTACCCCTTATTAGGCATATTACGTGCCATACTACAAACAACTTATATTATAATTGGCACGTACAATCTCAAATTTTTATTTCAGTACTTGAAGGACTTGTGATTTTACTTTTGTGAATATTTTCTCCTCTGATGTAGATTATATTCTATTTATAATTTAGGAGATTATCTGAGAGTTGCAGTCAAAAAGAGTTGCAACCTGTGGCAAGCCCAATAGCTTCACTGCATTAACTTAATTAATCCTCCTACAATTACATAAAGTTCGTCTGCAGACCCATATTCTGATCATTTCTATCTTGGTATATTCTGCCAGAAGGTGTACCCCACCGATTTATCGTTGGAGAATCAGGGTCACTCTTTAATCCCACCTGCCCCTTATGAAGAAGTCTCAGAACAAAACTTGGAGGGGGCATTGACTTTATAGACTTTGATAGAGCCAGGTGTTTTTACTGATGAGAAATTGGTTTCTATTTCCTTTTATTCTCCAAGCATCACCAATCTAGGGATGAAAGGTAATTTTACAGGTAATCAATAACTTTCTTTACAGAGGAGAAGACTTAGATCTTAGAGAGGAACAGTTCTCACAAGTAGCAAGTGGCAGAGTCTATATTCAAACTCAGGTCCTGTGACTACAGATTCAGGGCTCTTCCACTCAACAGTGCTACATAAATATTTTGATCAATCAATCAGTAACCAGCTATATGTTAGGTGAAGCATTTTACAAGTAATATCTCCTTTGATCCTCATATCAACACTATGATGTAGATACAATTATAATCCCCATTTTACAGATGAGGAAACTGAGACAAAAAGGGATTTTTTTAAAGTGACTTGGCCAGGGTCATATAACTAATAAAGTGTCTGAAGTAGAATCTGAACTCAGATCTTCTTGATTCTAGGCCCACTGCTCTATTCACTGTACCACCTAGCTGCCCAGTAGAACAAGAGAATGAAGCTGGTTGACTTAACCATAGCTTCCCAATGTGTCTGTATTTGGGTGTCTTCACCTTTGTAGATGTGACTTTTTAAAAATGGGTTTTAGAGGGCAGCCCTAACACCAGGACAGGGTTATTTCAGTTTTAGTACAGGAACAAAACAAGGAAACTCAAATTTGTGAAGTCACTGAACATTTAACAAAAGGTTTACTTTACCCTAACATAGCAAGGATATGCAGATCGGGTATAGTCATGTGGTGCCTTCTCTCCTTAAGGAAGTGTATCTGGTCAACAGGTCAGGAGAAGGTAATTCAGATGGATTTTAGAAAAATCACTAAGCCAAGGAACCTAAATGCCACAAGGCTGGGACTTTTTAATTCCCTTTGATGACCAAGAGACCGTGTCAGGGAAACCTGTGACCTGATGGTCCTAGAGCCATCTTTGTCTTCTTTTAGGTAAAACCTTCCAGTGTTGTGGGAAGTAGAAAAGAAGCTATAGAAACACTAGTCCCATCACAATAGAGTTATCTTCAATTCTGCTAAAGACTTTTCTAACCCAAAGAACTGGAGTAGAGGGACTTAATAGATTGAGCCCCACAAAGGAGAATTTGAAAAGGATGAGTCAGGAACCAATGTTAAGGACCTTTAGGAGGGGTTGAGGGGAGGTAATCACAATGGACATATGCACAATGGCACATGTAGTGACAATAACCCCCAGATTTGTAGTTAAAGGATTGGTATTTGAATTCTAGCTCTGCTATGTATTGGCTAACGTTGGTCAGGTTTCTTCCTCTCTGGGTCTCAACTGCCTCATATGTAAAAAACAAAGGGGTTGAACAAAATTTACTTTAACCTCTAAGTACTTCTAGTGGCAGAAGGTGTTGTCAGGTTTGGTGTCACCAAATTTAAGATTGAGAGTTTCGAATGCTAAAAGAATTCCTACACATCCCTGGGATTTAAAACTGCTCAGGATTTATATAGAGGCTTACAGAGTGTACAGATTAAAATCTTTTTTTTTTTCTCCAGGAAAAATAACAAGCACTTTGAGGACAGAAGTGAATAACAAAAAGGTAGGCGAGGTTTATTTGGGGCACAGAGAGAGACAGAGAGAGACAGCCAGCTGGGCCGAGGCTTTGGAGTTGGCACACCATGAGGGGAGTTTAGGCCAAGTTTTTATAGTCTTGCCCATTCTCTGGGTACTGAAGGAGCTGGAGATGGAGGTCAAAGGGGAAATCCCCGCCCCCCCTTAAATGACCAAAATTAGGTAAAAGGAGTCACTACCAATTTTACATTTAACAAGAGAACAATAAGAGTCAATTTACATCACAGGAGCAGTTAACATCTTTACAAAATTTAACAGTATAAAGGATTACAAAATCTGTTTCCCCTTATGAATCTCCTATAGTCATAATTCCCTGCATCAAAGGAACTGTCATTACAACTAATTTAGCGGGAAGCAGAGATGTAAAGAAACCCACCGAATACTTACAGAGAGCTGCATGTAGCAAATATCAGAAACTATTGATAGAATCCAAATCCTTATCAACCACTTATTGAATCCTTCATCTATAAACTGGGGATAATAGTATCTATTTTATAAGTATATTTGTGAATATCAGATGAAACAGCAGAAACTTGGACTTGGAGTCAGGAAGATCCAAGTTGAAATCTTGCCATGGACACTGACTGTGTGACTGGACAAACTATCTAACTTCTCTGTGCCTCAGTTTCCTCATCTGTAAAATGAGAATGATAATGCTACCTCCTAGAGATTTTGTGAGAGAGAAATGAGATATTTGTTAAATGTTTTATAAACTTTAAGGTATTATCCACCAAAACATATACCCAAATCTTTATTATAGAATTCTGAGTAATACTTTCTAAGTCACAGACATTCTTCCTTTCCCTAAAAGAAAGTTATCAATCTGTGATAGCTTCAATTTGTGACATAGAATACTATCAGTCTATAATAGTTCCTATTTTCATAGTGCTTTAAGGTTTGCAAATAATTCATAGATATTATCTTGTTTAATCCTCACAGCAAACCCATAAGGTAGAAGCTATTATTACTCCCAAAACAGAGGTTAAATGACTCACTCAGGGCCACTCTTACTAATCGTCAAAAGTAGAATTTGAACTTGGGTCTTCCTGACTCTACACCCCACACTTTATCTACTATAGTTGCTGGTAGATCCCAGTTTAGATTCAGGGGAAGTTTGGAAGGATAATTATATACATTTAGAAATCAAGGAGGATTGAAGAATGAGGGGAAAGATGTCTAACAAAGGAAGATTCAAAGATTAGAAAATTCGGAGCCTAGAGGAAGTATCCAATCCAGAAATGGGACAGGAATGGCTTATAATTTAGAGCAATTTATATGCCTGGCTTCTCCTCCAAGCTATGCTTTTACAAGTATCCTCTACCCCCACCAATCCCTCAGAGAGTAGTACCCTGGACTTAGACTAGTAAAGTCAGAAAAGCAATTATATCAATTCATCCAGGGGTAACAAGGCTCTGGGAAATCAATTTGTACCTACCAGGCTAACAAGGGACTGATTCATAAACCATAGTATTGATTTATTAATTTACAAAAAAGTGTCTAGCCCTTTATATCAATTACACTAACCAACCAAACCCCAGGCATCTCCTCTCCCTTCTTTCCCTTCCACCAAACATTGCTTTCTGTAATGAAGGATACTCATACTTTCAAACAGACTTGGGGAAGTCAAAGGGCAGAGAGCATATTTTAATTTATTGAATTATTTTTAGTGTTCTTCTTAAATCAGTCCAAAATGACCCTATCTTTAAACATGACTGTTTCCATAGCAAAATTCCTCAGTCTTATTCACTGCCAAGGATCTGGATATTTTGTTTCTTTTTGTCTTTATACTCCTATCCCTTCCCTCTTCCTTCTACACACACACACACACACACACACACACACACACACACACACACACACACACACACAATCTGATGCTCCTGAGTTCTCTTTCTATCCCAATGAGAGAAAGAGAGATAGAAAAGGAGACAAGAAATGCATTTTGGTATGGTGAAATCCCATTTAATTAATTAATTAATTTAATTGATTTTTGTTGCTGAAATACCATTCTTTTCCTTCTTTTCCGGATAAATTCTTAGCCACTCTTTAAAACATAAACTAGATGTCATCCTTTCCATGAGGACTGTTCTCTTCCTCACTTCCAATATGCCTCATCTGCTGTTGTCAAAAATGATATTTCAAGCAATAATCATTTAGGCAGGAGTCAATCAAAAGATCTGGGTCTGAGTCCCATCTCTGCTTCTAGCTTGATGTCAGACCTTGGTTGAGTAACTCAAAAAAGTCCTGAAATCATAATTAGGAAGACAGGGATCAAATCCCACTGACTGGCTGTGTGACCCTGAATATGGCACTTAGCATTTCTTAGATTCTGTAAAATTGAGATAGCACTTACTCCACAAGGCTGTGAGGAACAAGTGAGAATGTATGTTGCTTTTGCAACTCAAAGTACTGTAAAATGTTGAATACTATCATTCTCTCTATATCTTAGTTTCCTCATACATACAATGAGAAGATTGGATTAGTTGATCTCTAAGTTTCTGTTCAGGGATTTTACATAGACCTCAGCAGAGGTGGTGCCTCTCCCCCCTAAACTCTCCAAGCAAGGGAACTAGTGGGTTTGCCACATTGCTACCTGCCTTTAAGAGAACTGGAAGCTCAGGATTCTGGAAGAGCATCTCCTACTCTTTGATTTTCTGTCTATCCTCCCAACCCCCTGCAACTTTCCAAGAGATGACTCATTCTCTGGCTGCTGAAACTGTGTAGGAGCTTGCAGGGTTATCTGCTGAGTATGCCTCCTCCTCAGGCAGCTCCATCTCCTCTAAGTCCTGGATGCCCAGATGCCAAGAATGGCATGAAATCATAATTTTAACAATGTACAGTAAAATAGCCTTAATATATCCTTTTGCCCAAGGCAGAACAAAAGCAATAATTCCCTGGCTATATTCAGTCCTATATAGAAATATTGGAATCACCAGATCAGATTGGACTCATTCCATTGAAGCATAGGACAACAGTAGGTGGTAGAGCTTGGGGTTTGTAGTCAGGAAGACCTGAGTTCAACTCTAGCTTCAGACACTTACTAGCTATGTGAGGTTGGGCAAGTCACTCAAACTTTGTTTGCCTCAATTTCCTAAATGAGCAATGGAGACTGTAATCTCAGGATTGTTGTGAAGATCCAATGAGTTCATATTTGTAAAAGACCTATCACAGTGACTGGCACTTAATGGTCACTATGCAAATGTTAGTGTTATTATCATTACTATTATTTTCAGATTGTAGTTTTGAATATTTACCTTATTCCAGGTAGTCCATTAAGCTATTTAACTACTTCTTGGTCCAGCTATCTCTCCATTCCCCACTTCCCTCCTTTCCTCCTATATGTAGAGGCCTCATCACCTCATACCCAGATTATTGAAAGAGCCTCTGATGGATTTGCCTATCTCAGATCTTCCCCACTACAATACATCCTCTATTCAGTCAATAAAGTAATTTTTCTAAAGAGCAAGTTTAAGTTTCACCCCATCTATTACCCCCCATTTGATAAACTTTAGAGACTCCCTATTGTTTCCAGGATCAAATATTAAATGCTCTGTTTGGCATTCAAAGTCCTTTATAGCCTAGCCCCTCTACCATTCCAGTCTTCTTTTACCATATTCACTAAAATATACTCTTAGTTCTGAGTAACACTAGCCTCCTGCCTCTTCCAAGATACTCCATCTCTTGGTTCCTAGGATGCTTTCTGGCTCTCCTCCAGACCTGGAACAATCTCCCTTCTCCACTCTACTGATAAACTTACTGATTTCTTATGATTCCAACTAAACCCCCACTTTCTATAGCATGGGTGTCCAATTATTTACTCTTTTGGGGAGCATCATCCAACAAAAACTTATCAAGGGGAGCATATAGAATTTAATTTTTATTCATGACTACAATGTAACCATTATTACCAATGACTATAATAATTAAATGTAATAATGTAGTAAAGTATAATGACAGACAAAACAATTTTTTTAATTTTAAAAAATTAAATTTAAATTACAAATTAAATTTTAAAAAACTTTAAAAATTAAATTAAATTAAATTTTTTATAATTCTTAAACAAAACATAAGAACATGCCATTTTTAATATGAACAGCAAGTCTGCTTTTTCAGTAATAATACATCTAAATCTGATTTCATAGAGGTTGTAGTGATGTGAAAAATAGTTTCAAAATTTTGTCTGAAATTTTTGTTCGATTTTTACTTTTTTTATATGCTTCAGATAGGAAAAAGTATTCACAAATGTATGTACTCCCAAAATAAACATCATGAACATTTTCATAGACATGTTTGTGAAATACTAGATATTTTTCTTTAGCTAGTTACAAGGAATAAAAGTCCAATAAAGATACCTGAATAAAATTTTAAGTTGCACATCTGATTACATTTCTGTACATTCCATTTGCAACTTTTCATACAACATATTGATGTCAACTGAGATGGAATAGCAAATATAATGAAATGCAATTGGTATTTCTAAAATTTTGAAATCTTTTTCCCAAAGTCCAGTGACAAAATAGTGATTAATGCTGCATACATGAAGTTGTCTGTTGTAATTATGATCAGTCATGTAAGATTTTAAAATCAAGATCATAATTCCTATATACATAGCTTTTGTAAAAAAACAAAACCATCAAACAAAAAAGCTAAAGTGGTCTGTGAGATGGCACAATGTTAGTTATGTGAAAGAGGCTTGTTAGTTAAGGGTTAAACTGGTGTGTGATGTTGCAATGTTGGCCCATGTACTTGGACATACCAGTTCTATAGGAAGCCTTCTTTAAACTCTCAGTTCCAGCGCTTTCCACAGTACAATGCCTGGGATATAGTGTCTCTTAATGAATGCTTATTGATTGCTTGATATCCTTTCCTCTCCCTATCCACCCTTAAATCTACTGCTTCCATCCACAGACCCTTTTTTAAAAAAAAAAAACATTGGCTAGCCTAGAAATTATAAAAAAACCACAAGTTGTTATAGAGTTAGAAGAATTGAAAGAGTAATTGCAAAGGAGAGATTAAAGAGGGGAACTGTGGATAGTCATAACACTCTGTATTGGGAACAACTTGTCAACCTCCTTCACTTTATGTGGGAAGACACTAGGACCTGATTTTATATTTTCCTCCTCTTAGAACTTAATTTTTTTAAAAAGACATAATTATTTGGAAATTTTCCTCTCATAATAAAATGAATATATTAGAGCATCAATGTAGGAAGACTATAATTTTTTTCAGGCATTAAAAATACTTTCCACAAAACTGGAATAATTAATGTCAAAATTTCAGTAGAGCTGAAGAGAAAAGGCATAAAGAGAATTCAGAAATCTAGAATTGCCTAGATGCCAAAGTGTCTCAGCTGGTGTCCAATTCAATTCATAATTGAAAAGGAACCCTTTTGCCTTTGAAGGTCAGATTAAAAATTAGTTGGAAATTTAAGTAATCAAATATTAATTTGGACAAAGAGCAAAAAAAGCAATCAATAATTTCTATAAAGATAATGACAATAATGAATCATATAACAAAATTTATGGAATAGCAACCAAAGCAGGACTTATGAAAATTTCTCTATCTTTAAGTGCTCATATCAATAAAATAAAGAACAGATCAATTTTTAAAACAACAAAAAATTATAATTTCCAATTAGACATCAAAATAGAAATTCTGAAAATCAATAGGAGCAATTACTAAAATTGAAAATCAGAAAAATTAACTAATAAATAAAACTAGGAGATCTGTTTATGGAGGGTAGCAATAAGATAGATAAACCTGGGCGGCTAGGTGGCGTAGTAGATAAAGCATCAGCCCTGGAGTCAGGAGTACCTGGGTTCAAATTCTGTCTCAGACACTTAATAAGTTCCTAGCTGTGTGGCCTTGGGCAAGCCACATAACCCTGTTTGCCTTGCGGAAAAAAAAAAAACCCTAAAAAAAAACGATAGATAAACCTATTGGATAATTGATTTTTAAAAAAAAGAAAGAAGAAAACCAAGATATAGGTATCAAAAATGAAAAAAAAAAAGATGTGTATACAACCAATGAAGAAGAAGTAAAAGCAAGATTAGGAACTACTTTGAAAATGTATATATACATCAATAAAACTATGTATATCAAAACTAATCATCTTACAAATGAAATAGTTATATAACACCAAAAATGTAAATTGCCTGGATTAACAGAAAAGAGAATATTTAAATAAATTCATCTTAGAAAAAGAAACTGGACAAATCACAAATCTATTACAGAAGGATTTACAATTATATCTAATATTTGTACAACAAATTCCAATATTAGATTAACTGTTTGTATAAATAATATGAAAAGAGACCCACCAAATTCTTCTATGAATGAAACATTTTGATACCTAAACCAGGTAGAACAAAAATGAAGATATAAAACTGTGGATCAATTTCCCTAATTAATGAATATTCCTAATGAATAATTGAAACCTAGTTCAATTCCCCAATATGCAAAATTGTTAAATATAATACTTGTAAGGATATTACAACAATACAGCACAAAGATCTTACACTATAAACAGGTGTTATTTATACCAGGAATGCAAAACTAGTTCAATATTAGAGAAACTATCAGCATAATTGACAATATTAATAAGAAAATCAACAAAATTTCCTGATTACTTCTATAGATACAAAAAAGTTTTTTAAAAAAATGCATCTTTCTTATTCAAAACACTAGAAAGTAGGAAAATATGGAGTTTTTCCTTAGCATAATGAATAGTATCTATTTAAAACTAAGAGCAAGCATTGTGCATAAAAGGGATGAACTAGAAGCCTTTTAAATAAGATCAAGGATAAAGCAAGGATGTCCATTACCCCATTATTATTTAATATTATACTAGAAATGTTAACTGTAACATTAAGATAAGAAAAAAATTGAAGAAGCAGACAAAGGTGATGAGGAAGGAAAACTATCTTTCTGCAGATGATATGATAATATACTAAGAAAACCTTAGTGAGCCAAGTTAAAAAAAAATTATCAAGAGCAACTTTAGAAAAGTTGCAGGATGTTAATATACCTATACAAACATCATTTCTCTATATTACCAACAAAACCCCTTGGGAAAAGAAAGAAAAAGAAATTTTATTTAAAATAACTTCACACAAAATAAAATATTTTAGAATTTACCTGCTGAGATATACCCAGGAATTCTATAAATACAATCATAAAACACTCTTTACACAAATAAAGACACTCATAAACAATGAGAGAAATAGTAATCATTCATGGGTAGGCTGAGTCAGAATAATAAAAATGACAATTCCTGAAACTAATTTACTTGGTGCTATACCAATAAAATTATCAAAGAATTGCTTTATAGAGCTAAAAGAAATAATAACAAAAACTCATCTGAAGGAATATATTTAAAAATATTAAGGGAATCAATGAAAAAAAGTGAAGGCAGACTATTATTACCAGATCTCAAGCTGTACTATAAAATTATAACCATCAAAATAATCTAGTACTAGATAAGAAATACAGCAGGTAATTAATGTAACAGGTTAGGTACATAATATACGGAAACAAATAAGCACAAAACTTTGTTCCTGATAAATTCAAAAATTCCATCTGTTGGGACAAGAACTCTCAGATCTATGGACTTGAGCACAGTTCATGATAAAACAAAAGATAGAAAGGTTCAAAGGGAAGAAAAAGAATAATTTTTATTACATAAAGTTAAAAAAACTTTGCACAAACAAAATCAATGTATTTAAATTTAGACTATAAGCAGGAATCTAGGGGGTGGGGGAAGAAATTTTGCATCAAGTTTCTTTAAAAAAAGATCTCATTTCTCAAGTCTATAGAAAACTGAACCAAATTTATAAGGACCATTCCCCAGTTCATTAATGATCAAGGAATATGTATAAGCAGTTTTCAGAGAAAGAAATCAAAGCTATCAAAAGCCCTATTAAAAATGCTCTAAATTAACAATAATTAGAGACAAAAAATAAAATCAATGCTGAGATACTACCTTACAGATTGGTAAGATACTATCAACAGATTGGTAAAGATGGCAGGAAAGGAGTACAACAAATGCCAGAGAAAATGTGAGAAAATTGGTGCACTAAATGCATGATTGGTGGAACCATGAATTAGTCCAACCATTCTGGAAAGCAATTTGGAATTATGCTCCAAAGTCATAAAATTATTTATCCTCTTTGACTTAGCCATACCCAAAGCAAGCAAAGGAAAAGGAAAAGCACCTATATGTAAAAAATATTCATAGCATTATTTATTGAAGGCTACTGAATAATAATAGTATCAGTAATTTATATAATATTTTAAGGTTTGCAAATGCTTTACAAACATCATCTCATTGGATCCTTACAACCACCCTGGAAAGTAAGGTGTTGTTATTATCCCCATTTCACAAATGAGAAAACTGAGACAGATAGAAATTCAATGATTTATCCAGAGTCCCCCAGCTAATAAGATTCTGAGATCACATTGGAACTTAGGGCCTCCTGACTCCAGGTCCAGGGCTCTCTTCCCTTCCCAGCAGTCTCCTTCCCTTGGTTAGTCTATAAACATTGATTAAGCACCCACATAAGGAAGGCAGCATACTAATTGCTGGGGTTTCAGAGAAAGGTAAAAAAGCAATCTCTATTCTAAATGAACTTGAAACATAATGGACACTATGATTATGTTTATGAATCTTATAGAACAAAAAGAAATTTGAGGTAATCAACAGAAGGATTAATTAATTAATGGGCATCAGGAAATGCTTCTTGTATAGAAGATGGAATTTTCTGGGACTTCAAGGAAGTCAAGAGGGAGAATTGAGAAGAGATAGAATTTCAGGCATAGAAGAAGTTGGTGAAATGCATGGAGTCTGAAGATGGAATTTTTTCTTTGAGGAACCCAAGAGGCTGGTGTCTTGCAATCTATGTAGATGTGAATAAGGTGGAAGAAGCCTGGAAAGGAAGGAAAAGTCAGGGTTATGAAACTTTGAATGCTGAACTGATGATTTTTTAATTTTTTTCCTGGAGACAATAGAGAACAACTTGAGTTAATTAAATAAGGGGGATGAAGAAGGGGGAGTGAAAATGTCAGACCTACAAGTTAGAAAGACCCCTTTGGGAATTATTTGGAAGATGAACTGGAGTGGGAAAGACTTGTGGCTGATAGACTAATCTGCAGGCTATTGCAGTAGTCTGATCATGAGGTAATGAAGTCCTACACCTGCAGTGTCAAAGGAGAGAAGTCAGGGAGATGGAGGAGAAGGAGAAATCATTTATTAAGTGCTTCCTAGGTGCCAGGTATATGATTAGTGCTTTACAAATATTATAAAATTTGATAGTATGAAATAAGAGAAGTTACAAACATTATATCAGCAAGACTTGGTAATAGATTGGATATGGGTTGAGAGAGAAGGAGGAACTGAGGATGAGGGATGGGGTGAGAGGGAAAATAATAAATTCAGTTTTGAAGATTCAAAGATTGAGTATTAGATGTCAACAGGTATCTAATTCAAGGAAACCAACTGACAGTTGGAGAAATAGGGATAGAGGTGAGCAGAGGAATTAGGGCTGGATAAGTAGCTTTGGTAATTAGCATAGAAATAATGACTGAATCCACATGAGATGATGTGATCATGAAATGAAATCATATATGTATAGAGGGAAAAAAGTAGCCAGGACAGGACTCTTGGAGATACCTACAGTTAGCAAGTACAACCTGGATGGATATACGCGAAGGATAGGAGCAACCAGAAAGATAGGATGGGAGGGAGTAGTGTCATAAATGTCAAGGAAGAAGAGAGTATCATGGAGGAGAGGGTGAACAACAGTGCCAAAGGCAGCAGAGAGTTAAAGGAGGAAGAGAACTGAAAAAAGATCAATTAATTTGGTAGTTAAGATGTCATTAGTAACTTTATAAAGAACAGCTTTAGTTAAATGATGAAGTTGGAAGTCAGATTGAAGGAAATTTTTAAAACAGAGAGTCAGGGCAAAAGAAGTAGAGGTTCCTATTTTAGATAGCCTTCTTATGAAGTTTAGCCACAAAAGGAAGAAGAAATATGAAATGATAGCAGGGATGATAAGATTAAATTATGGTCTTTTGAGGATGGGGAGAAATGGGCATATATATATATATATATATATATATATATATATATATATATATATACACATATATATAGGGAAAAACTAGTAGATGGGAAGATTAAAGACTGGGGATGACAGAGGGGAAAATCTTTTGGAGGGACAAGAGGGAATAGGATCACTTGAACAAATAGAAAGGCTAATTTTGATAAAGGATAAGGTTTTTAATGGATTCAAAACCCTAAGCCTAGATAAGTTATATTATGACTTCAAAATGACCTTGACGCTGAGACTCTGATCTGTGAAAAATCCTGAAGAATAAGAGACAACTGTTCCAACTATTCCAAGTATCAAAAGAGAAAATGAAATGTCATTTCCAAACTATAGATTGATGAATTTCATGGTAATACTTGGGAAAATTACAGTATGAAAGGAATGACTTTTGAGCACTTCACAATAAAACATCAAATAAAGAATTAAAACAATTTAATTTCAGAGAAAGAAATAAAACAAGAAATAAATGAAATTTCAAAGAAAAGAAATCCAAGGTCAAATGGATTCGCAAGTGAATTTCTTCATACATTCAAGAAACAATTATTTCAAGTACTTATATAAATTGATTTCAAAAAAGGAAAAGAAAAGATTCTACCAAATTCTTTCTATGATAAAGCTATTGTTTTGTTACATAAACTAGGGAGAATCAGGACAGAAAAAGAAAACGATAGACAAATATCCTTAATGAATAAAATTTTTTTAAAAGTTTTAAAAATATCAGCAAAAGGGCTAAAATATCAAAAAGCTTATATACTATGATCAGGTCAGATTTATATTCATATTGAGGGTTGATTTAATATTAGGATAATATAAACTTAATTAACCATATTATTAATAAAATTGATAAAAACATCAACAAAATATATATACACCCATTTCTTTTAAAATGACTAGTAAAACAGGAATAAGAGATTTTCTTAAAATGATATGTAGTATATATTTAAAACCAAAATCTGCCTATATATCTATATACATATATATTTGAAATAAACTAAAACCTTTTCCAATAAAATCAAAAGTGGACAAAAAGATGTCCATTATCAGCACTTTTATCTGACATAGTACAAAAATGCAGCAATAAGAGAAGAAAAAGTAATTGAGGCAATAATTATTACACTTTGCAGATAATATGCTTGGTATACTTACTCTAGAGAGACAATTAAAAATTAATTGAAACAATAACTAGCAAACTTGCGGGATATAAAATAAATCTATGGAAATGTCAGTATTTCTATATGAAACCAATAATAAACACAGCAGGAAGAGATACAAAGAAAAATTCCATTTAAAATTAATACAGTATGTATAAAATATTTAGAAATCTTTCCAAGATACACACAACTACATAAATGCTTAAATAAATAAACTGTTGTTTCCAGAAGTAATGATAGACCTATGTTATGGAAAAATATTAATTGCTCATGGGTAGGACGCACCAATATTTTAAAATGACAGTTCTACATAAATTAATTTACTTATTCAATGTCATACCAATTAAACTAAGGAAGCATTACTTTATTGAATCAGAAAAAAATAATCATAAATCTCATCCAAAGGAAAAAAGGTCAAATCTCAAATAATGAAAAGAAATGGCAATGAAGTTTCTTATAGTTCCAAAACTCAAATTATACCATAGTAATTTTTTTATGATATTGACTGAAAAAGAGAAATTTATCAGTATATAGATTAGGTACATAGCATACAGAAAATGTTTCTTGTGCTGAACTATTCAATAAACAGAAAGATGCCAGTTACTGGATTAAGGACTCACTATTTGACAAAAACTATTGGGAAATCTGGACAAAAGTATGGAAGAAATTAAATACTTTATACAAAGATAAGATCCAAATATGTATGTAACCCAGCTATAAAAGGTCACATCTTAAACAAATTAGAGACATGGAAAAATTATTTATCAGATCCATGACTAAGAAAAAATGTTATGTCTAAATAAGGAATAAAGAGAATCAGAGCAGATAAGATAGAAATTTTTGATTATATATATAAAACTAAAAAGTTTTTGCACAAATTTAATAAAATTATAATTAAAGTCTTAATTAAAAAAACTTTGCATAAAGTGTCTCTGATAAAGTTCTTACTTCCAAGATAAATAAGGAACTAATTCAAATGTATAAGAATACAGAAATGCCACAATAAATGATTTAAGGATAAGAATAAGTGCCCAAAGGAAGAAATTCTATATGTTTATAACCATATTTTAAAAATTTTCCCATTACTAATGGAGTAAAACAAATTAAAACAAGTTTCACTTCATATCCATTATCAGAGTGCCAAAGATGATGAAAAAAAGGAAAAAGGCAAATGCTGAAAGGGTGATGGAAAACAGGCACTTGTGAATGGATATACCCATTCTGGAAAACAATTTGATATTATACACAAAATGTTAATAAGCAGTGAATGTCTTTTGACTCAGCTATATTCAAAAGAGATCAAAGAGAAAGGAAAAAGTCCTTTATTTACAGAACTGTTTCTAGAAGTTCTTTTTGTGGTATTAAATCACCAATGACCTGGAAACCAAGAATATCTATCAATTGAGAAAAAACTAAATAAATTATGGTATATGAATATAATGATTGCTATTTTGCAGTAAGAAATGAGGAATTAGATGATTTCAAAAAGATATAGGAAGATTTCTGATGGTAAAGTGAGCAGAATTAGAAGAATAAATAATACTCTAATATTGATATTATTAAAATAAATAATTTTGAGATCTTTTATAGAATAATAAAGTACAAAATTAAAAGAACCAGGAAAACAAATTATATAATGGCAAGGAAAACACAAATAACTTTGAAGGCTGTAAGATATAATCAACCCAATCACCATTCTTGATTTCAGAAGATTTATGATGAAGCATGCTATCTGATCATAGAAAGATATGTTTGAAAATTAAAGTAAATTGAAAGACAAATATCTGAGCATGACCAATTTGTTGGTTAGGTTAGCAGTAATCAATAAATTTAGGGATTTGTTAGATGTAATGTATTGAGCATGGAGTCAGGAAGACTCATCTCTCTGAGTTCAAATCTGGCCTCAGACACTGACTAGCTGTAAAATGAGCTTTAGAAAGAAATGGCAAATTGCTCCGGTATCTCTGCCAAGAAAACCCCACATAGAGTCACAAAGAGTTGGAAACAACTGAAATGACCAAGCAGCAAACAAATAAATTGGGCCAATGTGGCTTCTCAATGAATTAGGATTCACTACCTTCAAATGGTTTAGAGGAGTACAGACTTGGGCAGGTGGGGAAGACAATGCAATGGTGTACAAAGTAGACAGCATCATGGGGCGAGGGGACACAACATCATTAGATATATAAAAAAATTTTAAAAAGGAGGAATAATAATCCTGATCTCAGACAAAGCAAAAAAAAATAGCCAGTTAGAAGAGACAAGGAAGGAAATTACATCTAGCTAAAGGGTGCCATGGATAATGAAATAGTATTAATACTGAACATGTAATGTTTAGCTGTGAAACATCCAAATTCTTAGAGGAGAAGTTCAGTGAGTTACAGGAAAGCATTTAACTAATAAATAAAACCAAGAGTTAGTTTTATGAAAAAAAAATAAAATAGACAAATCTTTAGTTAATTTGACTTAAAAAAAAGAAAACCAGGGTGGCTAGGTGGCACAGTAGATAGAGCACTGGCCCTAGAGTCAGGAGTACCTGAGTTCAAATCCAGCCTCAGACACTTAATAATTGCCTAGCTGTGTGGCCTTGGACAAGTCACTTAACCTCATTAGCCTTGCAAAAACCTAAAAATCCCCCAAATTACTAGAATTAATAGAATTAAAAATAAAAAGAATGAATTCACCTCTAATAAGGAGGAAATTGAAGCAATAATTGGAGTATTTTGCCCTACTGCTGCCAATAAATCTGATAATCTAAGTGAAATGAATGAATATTTATGAAAATATAAATTGTCAAAAATAACAGAAGAGGAAATAAAATACTTAAATAAACCCATTTTAGAAAAAAAAATTAAACAAGTCATCAGTGAACCTAAAAAAATCCATCGGGGCGGCTAGGCGGCACAGTGGATAAAGCACCAGCCCTGGAGTCAGGAGTACCTGGGTTCAAATCCAGTCTCAGACACTTAATAATTACCTAGCTGTGTGGCCTTGGGCAAGCCACTTAACCCCATTTGCCTTGCAAAAAACCTAAAAAAAATGATGAGTAGGCAAATTTCAGATAAACCTGGAAAGACTTACATGAACTGATACTGAGTGAAGTGAGCAGAATTAGGAGAACATTGTACACAGTAACAGCAACACTATGCAATTATCAGCTATGATTGACTTGCTCTTAGCAATTCACTGATCTAAGGCAATTCCAACAGACCTATGATGAAAAATGTCATCTACATCCAGGGAAAGAACTTTGGAATTTGAATGCAGATCAAAGCATACTATTTTCCCATTTTTCTTGTTTTTGACTTTTTTTGCTTTTCCCTTTTGTTTTCTTTCTTCTTTCATGACATGACTAATGTGGAAATATGTTCAAATGTTTGCACATATATAATCTATATCAGATTGCTTGCCATTTTGGAGAGGGAGGATAGAAGGGGAAAACAATTTGGAACTTAAATTTTTATTAAAAATGACTGTTGAAAGGTATCTTTTCATGTAATTGGAAAAAATAAAATTCTATTTACCCCCAAAATGTGACACCCTACCTCTCTTCTCTGGGCTTTTGAAATGACTGTGACCTATGTCAGGAATGCTCTGCTCCCTCATTTCCACTTATTAAGTTTACCCTGGCTTCCTTTAAGGTTCAAATTCAAGAGTCCTTCTTTTGTTGCTTCCAGTTGCTAATGTCTCTCCTTTCATAAGATCTTCCTTCTACTATATATATCAATCTTGCATGTACCTACTTATTTAAATGATGTCTCTCTCCTACTGGACTGAGCTCTTTGAGGGCAGAGATGTTTTTGCCCTTTTTTATAGCCTTGGAATTTTGCATAATACCTAACATATAAAAAGGTCTTAACAAATGTTTGTTAACTGACCAACTGACTTTATACCCTTTCTCCTGCCTCTATGCTCTTTTTGACAGTGGTATAGAAGAACTTTTGTCAGGAAGCTTGCTTATCTTTCTGGAAGATGAGGGGAAAGAAATTGCAGTGTGCTTACCTCTCCATGGTAGGTCTTCTATATTCTTGTTTTTGATGCTTGCCTGATTATCTGACCAAAAGTAGCCTGGACCTATGGGAGAAACATTCCAGGAAAAAAGAATTTTCTGGACTGACTCCCAGAGTTCTGGTTCCTCAAGGTCCAAACTGTCCTGTGATGCCTCAGTACATACTTCTTTCCAATGTTGCTATTCCTGCTCTGTCAACTACAAGATTACAGAAAGTGAGAATGAACTTTTAGATTCCAGCAGGAAGACTTAGTCTCTAGTCATTTAGTGACAGTTGACCATTTTAGAAGATAAGAGATAGCCAACAATGACTGGCTGCTGGTATGAATATGAATGTAGCTTTTAAAAGAAACTTTTGGGAACAATAACCTCTGAATCACTGGAGGTCAAGTCTGCTAGCCTGAACTAGCAGATGCTCTCCTTAAGAATGGAAAAGTCACTTCATCCTCTTGAACTTGGTTTTCTACTTGTTATCACCTTCAACCTTCCTCCCTAACCCCCAAACCCTTCTCCTTCATTTCTCAGGAACTGCAGAAAATTATTCAATGGATCTCTGACTTGGACCATAAAGATATTTAAATACAGCTCCATTTTATAAATGAGAACACCAAAGCCCAGAGAAAGTAAAGAACTTTCCTAAAGTCACACAGATAGTGAGTAAGAGAAACAAGGTTGCATCTACATCTGACTCCAAAGTCAATACTCTTTCCACTATAAAATGGTGCTTTAAAAAGAATGTTGTGTTTGGTATCAAGGAACCTAGGTTCAAATCCTACTCTCCTACTTACTGTTTAGGCAAATCTCTTTATTTTTCTAACTTCATTTTCCTCATCTGTAAAATTAAAGGGTTGACTTAGATGATGTCTACAATCCCTTCTAAATTTATATGGATCTATATATATAGCACTATCTTGAGTTTGTTTTTTCCCCTTCCCTTACTTCAGTTGATTCTGCTCTGATATCCTGTGCCCCCTGACTTAATTAGAATGAAAGCTCCCAGAGAGCAATGGAAATGTCTTCAAATTCCTTTTTTTTTTTAACACCCCATTCTGCCTTAAGTGCCTATTGCAGAACCAGAAGGAATCTCAATGGTGCTGACTGATGCTTTGAAGACCTGGAAAATGATGACTCTCAATTCCATAAGGAATAAAATTTGGGAACAGTCTGATGCCATATTCTCATGCTCTCACTTACTCCTAAGAATCCCATATGTGCTCACCTGCCTGGAGAAAAGAACATTTACTACATAGCATGGTATTCAAGGAACTTTTCACCCCCTGTCCCATCATGAGGGAAGTAGGACGAACATCTCCACCTTCAAACATAAATGTCAATTAGTCTATAATTATTTATCATGAAGTGATTATTTCAACTTGGGTAGGAACATTGGTTTGTCAAAATAAAGGGCAGAGAAAATCTTACCATTGCTAAAATGCTAAGTGCTAACAGTCTAGGAAGCCATCTTTTGGATCATAAACAGAGTTGAAAGAGAAGCTGGAAATTCAGTCCCCTTATTTTGAGGAAACTAAGGCCCAGAGAGGTTAAATTACATACTAATGGTCATATGAGTAAGAAAAAGCATCAGAAGTGGGAACCCAAGTCCTTTTTAACTCCAGAATCCAATTAGATTTTGGTTTTTCCCACTGCCTTGCTTTGTTGATCATAATTCCCTTCAAAGGATACCAGGAGTTTAATAATCTAGTCCAGTCTCATCTAGTGGTTCCAGAAAGGGAAAGTTCCTATTCTTCTCCCCTGGACCTCTTTGCCACCTTTGGATATTACTTCTAATGGTCACAAAGTTCCATGAGTGTCAGTGAAGATCTCAGACTCTGAGCAAAGAAAATGGCATTTGTAAAATGACTAAAAGGGAAAAGAAAGAAACATGTGTTCTTACCATGTGCCAGATACTGTGCTAAAGACTTTATGAATGTTATTTAAAGGAATTTGTAAGGCTGAAGAAGACAGGATCAGGTGGAAATCTTCAGTCTTGCTGTCTATTCCTCTAGCTCAAGTGGCAACCTCTTTCAACACCTCTCTGGATGACAATAAAATAAGGGGATAAAGTAGAATATCTCTTGGATGTTTCAAGTTCTAATTCCCCCAAATCCTATGAAGGTCCCTAATCCTATGAAGGTTCTTAATTCAATAATCCTATGAAAACCATTATTTTGTGGGTTTGAGGCAGGAGATTATAACAGGATACCTCCATGTTTTGTGGAATCATTAAAATATCAAAAAAGAGCAGAGAAGTCACACTTAAGAGTTAAAGTGCCATAAAGTGCTCCCAGTGCTCCAAGACCAGAGACTGATGCCCCAGAAATCCCTTCTATCATCTTCCTCCCAGGCCCTTCTCCTCTGTCCACATAGTTTCCATGTCAGCTGGGACATTTGGACACAAGGAGCTCTTCATAATAGAGGCACTGGTAACAAGTGAAGTTCAGAAACTGCTGCATAATGTTCTATTGGAACAAGAGTCCAGATATCAGCCAAACATTTGGGACCTGAGTCTAATTAATTCTGCTGCAAAAATGTTGCAAGACTGAGGGCCTCAAAGTGAGAGACCTTTTTAGCCTTTGTTTTTGACAGAAAGGCTTCTTCTTTAGTTGTGAATTTACTGGACTTTTCTATACAAAATGAAGGTATAACTCAAGCATCTTGGGTATGTGAGAATAAATTACTTTTATCTGCTTGTGAATTGGCAGAAGAAAACAGAAATATCCCATTAACAACTGATTTGATTCAAGTAAGCCAATACAAATTTATAATTTCTGACTTGATGAAAATGAAATAGAATGTATTAGAGAAGTTGAGTGGAAAAGTCAAAGCCACTACTGCCTTTCTGCAGCTCTATTATTCACTTATTCATGAAAATTCGCCATTTGAAAGAAGAAAGAACCTGAGTTTTGAAAGATTGTAAAAACAGCTTAAGGCATGCCACCATGTGTTTTCTAAAGTAAAGTCTTATGTTTTGGAATTATCTATAATTGCCCTGGAGATTCAAGCACAGAAAATTATAGAATTGATGGAAGGAGTTAGACTGGCTCCAGAAACATCCCAAGATAAATGGCAGAGATCTGACCTTCTTGCATCAAACAAGTGTTCTAAACCAAATATTCAGAAGTTGAAGTGAATTGTATCTGGGTATACTGCATGGTCAAGTTGAAGCATAGTTATTACCAAATCGGTCTTCTTCCAACAATCCCAGAATTTGGGTTTTAATAGGATTCTCATGGTGAAGAAATTCAACTATTTTGAAGGCTTATTTCACATCAGAACTGTGGATGCCAATAGCAATATGGATATAAGCTGTGAAGCCTGAAGCATAGCAACTAGGAGAGCAGGGATGTTTTCAGACTTGAGGGGAAAATGGTTATAATCTGGACACAGATTATATGAGCTATAATTAGAAATAAATATGAGAAATAAAATAAATATGAAATAAATTATGATCCTCTTTGAAGCATATTTGTAAAAACTACGAATCAAATGTAAAACCTTAATGTAGAATGAGGATGGGAGACTATATTGTGAATTGATGATTAATATTGATCCCAATATAGGAGTGTCTGGGTGGGTATACTGATTATAGATAGTACTCAGGGCAAGATCTGATTGACTTTAGTTGATGTTATTTGAATTATGGTGCAAGTTCACATCAAAACAGATCAACTTCAGAAAAATGGTATGATTCACATTGGCATAGTCAGGGTTACTAGTCTTTGAGGCAGAATTGTTAAAGCTTTATACAACTAGATAATTCAGACATATTTCTGTTTGGCATATTTTTCATTTAAATTTGATTATAAAATTCTATTACCATTGTAGACAGAAATGTTAAATTTAAGTGATCTTCAACATTATCCTAGAGAATAATTGACATGGTTTACAACATTTTACCTGGAATGATTTTTATCTCAATATCTAGCCCTATAGGAAAAAAAAAATCCTTTTCAATTGTAAAAACAGCTTAGTCTGTCAATCTGAAACCTCAACTGTGCCCTTCTAAAGCAGGACATGCTAATGCTAACACTCTAATCCTTTTAAATAAGGATTATTTTGGAATGAAATTGAATCTTTAGTATAGAGCTTTGTATTTAAAAGCAATACATGTAGGTTATATTATTATCATAATACTCCTGTAAAATTCAACTTAGAAAAACTAAAGGGAGTTGTCTATCCAGGTTCAAGTAAGCACCCATTTAATTGACTAATTATGTGGTAGTTGGAGTGATGTAGCGAATTGTGAATGTAGCAGAAGCAAAATCTGTTAAATGGGTAAGCTTCTGTCTCCCTTGGACACTGTTGATTGTATTCTGTCTCCTCTCGACCCTGTTGGTTGTATCTTATCCTCCATTTCCCTCTTCATCTGACCTTGACCTGGACACTGATGGGCAGGAAATGATGTGTTAAAATTAGACATCAAGTACCTTGAGACAGGAAGGACCAGCACCTAGATTGCTATGGGAGGTTACTGGACTCCAAGGTGAAAGACCACACCCCAAGCTCCACGCTCTGTCCAGCCTACAATGTAGGTGTATTTATTTAACAGGAAGCATCAACACTTCAAGACTCTTGCTTCTTCTGCCTCTCACATTTTAGGCAACTATCAATACTTTTTCTAGAATACCTGAGGAAAATTAGGCAGCTATTGCAAAGGGTTTGGAAGTCATGCCATATTGAAGATCTGGGAATGTTTAACTTGGAAAAGAAACAACTCAGTGGGGATTGTGACAGCTAGGTCTTCTTGTAGAAGATGTTTAAAACTTTATCTATTTGATCCCAGAGGGCAGAACTAGGATCACTGAGGGTATTACAAAGAGGAAAATTTAGAATTTATTAAAATAGAATTTCCTAACTATTAGAATTATTCAAAAGTGAATTGAATGCCTCAGAGATAAAGAGGCCTTCTTACTGGAGATCTATAAGCCGAGCCTAAATGACCATTTGCTGGGCATGTAGTCTAAGAGAGTAGTTTCTTATTCAGGAATAGGGTCATACATTCAGAGGTCTGTTCCATCACTGAGATTCTTGCCTTTTAGGTCTTCAGTTAAAAGAAAGAAGGGGGATAGAAAGAGTAGGTCTATTTTTGAGGAGAAGCTAAGCCTCAGATATTTATATTTGGAAAAGGAGCCCTGCTCAGAAAGATCTCTATACTTTAGATACTGAAAGACATGGAGGTAATAACAATGATCATAGCTTACACTTCAAAGTAATTTTCCCATTTTCCCATCCATTAAAGCATTTGATCTGTACATAGGCCTAAAGGGAAGGAAAGGATAAAAAAGAGATTATTATCCTCACTTTAAACATAACATCTATGGGTAGCTTTGCTAAAGGTCTGGGCCTTTCTTCTCCCTTTTCCCAGGAAAAACATTCTCTCTAAATTACAGATCCCAGAATGCCATTCATTTCTCAAACCCCTATTCTAGAAAGAGGAGGAAAGTGAAGCCCTGAGAAGTTATCATATAGACTTCCTAAGGTCATCCAGAAAGTTAATGGCAGAACTACTGATGAAAAATATGAAAGGCTTCCTCTTCCTTCCTCAACACCCCCCTCCACATCTCTCAGGGGCTTGCTGATGACTCCTGTTGACTCTTGGACAAATGCAATAGATGTGGGAAATGGAAGTTGATGGCAAAAATGATGAAGCTAATTCAGCCAATTACTCCATTCCATGTGGAATCAATTTTCTGTATCACAGGAGGGAGGATAACAGTATTCTTTGGATCATATACTGAGACAGATTCAGGAAGTTGAAGAACTTCAACCTGAGAGAAGTCAGGGAATTTCTTAGAGTCTTGGACATCTCAGATTTCCATTTTAATGATGTAAGGATAACCATAGAAAATAATCTCTCTATATAGATATATGTATTCCCATCCCATCCCTTCTGTTTTCCTGTTATCATCAATCTTTCCCATTGTTAGGTTGGTTTGTCCCTCTCCTCTCTCCATTCTTCCTTATCTGTGTCCCAAACCTAGAAGATTCTAGATCTAAAACTGGAAGGAACTTCAGAGACCATCTAATCCAACTGCCTCATTTTACAAATGAAGAAACTGAAGTTTGACTTTCCTAAAGTCCTAATGACTTTCCTATGGATGCACAGATAGTATCAAACGTAGGATCTCTCATGAACTCAAATCTGAAGTTGACATCAACATTAACATTCTCCCCAGTTGGGCACATATGAAAATGCACAAGAGTTTTCTTTTGTCTTTTCTGAAAACATGATGCCCCAGGCTCAAATGCCCATCCTCACATTAATTAACTGCCTAATTCTTGACAAGTCACTATCTTTTAGTGGTCAAGGAGACTCCTTTAAATTACAAATTCCAACACAAGTGTAATGGGGATTGGGGTCTGACTCATTACAGAGTGCCTCTGATGGCTTCACACCATGAAGAGAAGTTGAGGAGTCCATTCTGGGAGAGTTTTTATTCTTTTTTTAATTGTTTTTTGAATTTTATAATTTCCCCCCCAATCTCGTTCCCTCCCCCACCCCCCAGAGAAGGCAGTCATACTTTTTACATTGTTTCCATGCTATACATTGGTCAAAATTGAATGTGTTGAGAGAGAAAACATATATATCCTTAAGGAAAAAAAATGAGATAGAAAAATTACATAATAGTATACCTTTTTTTAAAAAATTTAAATTAAAGGTAATAGTCTTTAGTCTTTATTTAAACTCCACGATTCTTTCTTTGGATATAGATGGTATCTTCAATCTCAAATACCCTAAAATTATCCCTGATTGATGCACTGATGGAATGACAAAGACCATTAAGATTGATCATCAACCCCATGTTTCTATTATCTTGTACAAGGTTCTTCTGGTTCTGCTCCTCTTGCTCAGCATCAATTCATGCAAATCCTTCCAGACTTCTCTGAATTCCCATCCCTCCTGGTTTCTAATAGAACAATAGTGTTCCGTAACATACATATGCCACAATTTGCTCAGCCATTCCCCAACTGATGGACATTCACTCAATTTCCAATTATTTGCTACCACAAACAGGGCTGCTATGAATATTTTTTGCATAAGTGATGTTTTTACCCTTTTTCATGATTTCTTCAGGGTATAGGAACAGTAGTGGTAGTGTTGAATCAAAAGGTATGCACAGCACCACCAAAAATGCAGTGTCCCAGATTTCCCACATCCCTTCCAACATTGATCATTGTCCTTTCTGGTCATATTGGCCAGTCTGAGAGGTTTGAGGTGATATCTCAGAGATGCTTTAATTTGCATTTCTCTAATCAGTAATGATTTAGAGCAATTTTTCATTTGACTAGGGATTGCTTTGATTTCCTCATCTGTAAATTGTCTCTGTATATCCTTTGACCATTTGTCAATTGGTAAATGGCTTGGATTTTTTATTTTTTATATATTTGACTCAGTTCTCTCTATATATATTTTAGAGATGAGTCCTTTGTCAGAAATACTAGTTATAAAAATTGTTTCCCAATGTACTACATTTCTTTTGATCTTGGTTACATTGGGTTTGTGCAAAAGCTTTTTAATTTAATGTAATCAAAATTATCTAGTTTGTTTTTAATGATGTTCTCCATCTCTTCCTTGATCATAAACTGCTTCCCTTTCCATAGATCTGACAATAAACTATTCCTTGATCTCCTGGTTTGCTTATAATATTGTCTTTTATGTCTAAATCCTGTACCCATCTTGATCTTATCTTGGTATAGGGTAGAAAGTTTTAATGAAGCAGAACAAAAGAAATTCGGAGAGATAATGGAACATATATAGATATCCTGGAAATGGTTTTGTCCTTCATTCTATAAGAAGACCAAGACATTAGGTGATACCATGACAAGTTCATGAATTGATAAGTGAACAGTCAGATATGGATCAGGATGACTGGAGATGACCCTGGATGTGAGACAATCAGGGTTAAGTGACTTGGTCACAAAATTAGTAAGCGGCAAGTGTCTGAGGATGGATTAGAATTTCCGACCTCCTGACTCCAAGGCCAGTGCACTTTCTACTGCAACACCTAGTTGCCCTTTTTGTTCACTTAACCCAAGGTGAATTGGAAGGTCTTTGACTTTGGAGACCTTCAAAGGATTAAATGAATTTTGGCTTAGTCCCTTTACCTCAGCATTCTTGGAGGAATTTCAATTACTCTGTGGCTCACAGAATCTTATAAGAGATGATTCCATAAGAAGAGATGTCTTAGGATCTTTTCCCTTTGAGTTCTGTCAAAGAATCTTGGTCTTTGTCCTTTGTTCTTTTACATCCTAGGTAACAGGAATACTGCCTCCAGTATGGCAAGCTTTGAAGGGTCAAAATGGTGCCTTAGAATCCTACTGTTCCAGAATCTGAGTTTATAGTGAGCATAGCATCAGTGCTTCAGGGAACTTGGAGTAACTTTTGGAAATGAACTTTGTGGCTTTTAGAGCTAGCTAAGAGAATGTTCCTAAGGTTTGTGGTGGGGAGATATGTACCTTTAAATCCTTGCTATATAATTGATATAAATATCAGTATAAGTTAATAGGTATTATGATTAAATGGAACAGGGATACTAGTCACTATGGGGGAAATGCAAGCCAGTTGGGGCTTAAGCCAAAGTCAATAGCAAAAGAAATACCCCTCCTCAAAAAACCCTAATGTACCTTCAGATCTTTAGAGGAAAATGTAGCCAGCTTGACTCTCGAAGAATGGAACCAGGAGATATTTGCTACGTCTGCAGTAACTAAAGATGTTTTCTCACCAGAAGTTCCATATAACAATACAGTTACAAGTTCAGTTAAAAAAAACACCTGATCCTATCTTCATATCCTTTAGTGAATATCTTAATTGTCTCACATTGTCATTTTATTTAATCTTTTGTTCACATTGGTAGCTTTGTCAAGTCAGAACAATATAAAAATAGTTTTCAGAGCAAGAGGAATGATTTCCATACTGTATCTTTTCAGAAAACCATTAAAAACAATATTCAGTTCAGAGCATCACAATTTAAGAATTTTTAAAAAGTTGAACATCTAATGGATGGTAAGAATACTTGAAACCATGCCACTTGAGGAAAGAAAGAAAGAATTAGATACCTTTGGGGAGTTAGGGAAGGATAGCAATTTAAATTCAAGAGTGCCAGATTCATTCTCAAGTCCAAAGGGCAGAATTAGTAGCTATGAATTCAAGAACAACCTTTTATCTCTAAGGGTTGTCACAAAATACAATCAGCTGCCTAAGTAAGCAGCAAATTCCCTGTCATTGAGGGTCTTCAAAAAGATACTAAATGATAATTTGTTACTTCTGCTGTGGATAATTTTGAAAACTCTTCTAATTCTGAGAATCTATGTGCAATCAGTTTTTTTTTCAATTCAGCTTTTTTGTGACCCCATTTGGGGTCAAACCACAAAGATACTGGAGTGGTTTGCCATTTTCTTCTCCAGCTCATTTTATAGCTGAGGAAACTGAGGTAAACAACTAACTAGAATACAGGTTTTCAAATTCTAATCTATATCTTTCTCTCACACAACATTGTGCTATTGTATGGGATTCAAGATAATGGGTCTTGAAAGTAGAAAAAAAGGATACAGAGAGAGAGAAGGGGAAAGAAGGGATGGAAGGAAGAATAAAGCAGAGTCTATAAAGGATCCTTAAACATATTTCCTATACCTATTAAGTTTTCTCCAGAATTTCTTTCTTGTTTGTTTTGTGGTTAAATTTATCTAGTTCTAAGAAGGAAAAATTGAGGTGATGTACAAGTATAGTTTTATTGCCTCTTTCCTTCTGAAACTCATTTAACTTTTTTAAGAGTTTGAATGCTATATACCACTTGCATGCACATATTTTCAAAGCACTTTGCAAATTGGTCTTTGTAGTGTTCTCAGGCTTAGCAACTGGCAATTTAAAAATAGAAGAAAAGACTCCAGATACTCAAACTATTTTTCCTTAGATCTTTTCCATATCTATACATCAGGAGTATTAGTACCCAGAAATAAAGTAAAAGTTTGTTTCCTTCTTTATTTTTCAGTCACTTTCTTTGTATCAAAACATAATGATACTTGTATTATTGCTTCAGCTAATTTAAGTTAGCAGTGATGAATTAAAAAAGGAAATTCTTTAATGAATCAGGTGTTTAGGAGTAACTGAAGAGTGAATCTATAGAATGCTTTACGAAATGAAGCATAAGACATATGAAACATATTGTGACTCTGGTTTTCCTTTAAAGGAAGAATTTTTTTTATTTTTCACAACATTTCAAAGGGAAATTTGAACTAGTTATAGCTATTGGGAAAGTTAAGCTATATATTGCACTCATCCACTATATGCTTTTCATACCCTATATGTCAATTTAGATTCATTAATCTATAACCAGTCTTAAGTGTTAATGATACTGCTTGCTCAAGTTCAATTATTGCCTGTGATGAATCACAATTCAGACCTGGGAATACAGGTGTGGAAGAAAAATAGAGATTTATTAAAGAAGTTACAATACAAAAGAAAGTGATATGAAAGTTAAGAAGAGGGGTGGCTAGGTGGTTTAGTGGATAAAGCACCAGCCTTGGAGTCAGGAGTACGGGTTCAAATCTGGTCTCAGACACTTAATAATTACCCAGCTGTGTGGCCTTGGGCAAGCCACTTAACCCCCTTTGCCTTGCAAAAACCTAAAAAAAAAGTTAAGAAGAGTTTAAGGAAAAGTCACATGGATTGCTAATTAATCTTGGCAGGTCAGTTGGCAGGCTCAACTGAAGTTTGGAAAGGAAGAAAGAGAGAGAGAAAGAAAGAGAAAAGGGAGGGTAGCCATGAAGCTTGTGTTAAGCAGGCTACATGGTGAAGCATGGTCTGACCAAGGCAGAGCCCAATTGGACCCAATTGGACCATCACTCCCCTCTCCTGAACTCTATGCCTTTCTTAATGCAGATTGAGGTTGCATTAGCTTTTGTATCTTTCATATCATTATCGTCTCAGATTGAATTTGTAGTTCATTAGGGACTCGTTTCCTTCAAACTGTTGACTAGTCACATCTCCCTATCTTACACTTATCTTCCTCCCAAACATGAATTGGCCTGCCTGGCAACTTCTCGTAATCTTTCTGCAAGCCTGAGTTAATTAGAAGGGTCTCAGAAAATGTTGCCAAGGAGTTAGCTATCCCTGACCTTGGGATTCAGAATCACTATCCCCAAGGTCTTCCCTTTATCCCCAAAGCCTCCACAAATCTTAGCCCAGCCCAATACATAATATTTCCCCAAAGGCACACAGAAAACAGCCAAGCCTTTTCTGAGATCCAATAGACCTCCACAGTCACATTGCATTACTCCAAAGAGATCCCACTTGACTATCTTGAATTCCTTTCTTCTCAAACAGTTTAGTAATACACAACAGTCCAGAGGCTCTAATTTTTTGTGCTTTATCAACTAAATATTGACTGTCTTAGAGTAACAGAGAGATGGTGCTATCTATCCTGTCACCTTGACCCCCCATCTCACCTGCTCCACATCCCTGGTTGTTAACAGGATAGATTTCTTGGTGAGGAAAATTAGGTTTAATTTCCTAGGTTATCACTAAATGACTTGTTCTTCTGGTGAATTCCAAGAAAAGGGAACTATTCCACATAGTCAGCCTTCAATCCAGAGATTAATAAGGCACCTGGTTGTGAGTCATGATTGAAAGGAATATCATGCATGGCTGAGTGTAATTTCTGGGGTTATTTCTGCTAACACAGATATTTCTCAATGGATCACACCATTTAACAGTTCCATACTGCCTTACCTAATAATTGTTACATGTATACACATTGGGTGAGGAATGAGGAAAGTTAGTACAAGGAATGAGAGAAGACTTTGGAGTCCAGTGCAAATCACATGATATTTCCATGGTCCTTGCCTCATCAAAAACCATTTTTGTTCAGGTTAAATCAGATTAAAATGAACAGCAGAACAATCTATGAAGTAAAAAAAAATTATAAATGATTATCATGCACCCTAATGGGGTTGTGAAGTATGGAAACAGGAATGACTTTTGGTTTGGTGTTATTTAGGAAGGTAGGCAAGGTAACAGTTCATATTTCAGAGTCAATTTACAAAGTAATGTTCTTAAAACAACTCTGAGAGGAAGTCATTATACACATTTTACAGACAAGGAAAATGAAGTGCAGGGCACATTGTAAGTACAGTTCTAAGACCAGAACCCTTTTGATTCAGATTCTATGGTAAGACAAAACGAGGCACTTTCACATCACTGAATATTTAACAAAGGAGGAAGCTTCCTTCTACTTATGTGTATATATCTATATGTCTACATGTACAGACATAGATATATATACTCGATAGTCCTTGACATTCACCAAGTGTGTAGGTCATAGGCTTTAAGAAAAAAAGCTTGAGATGACCTTACATCTCAGATGTACATTAATTAATTAATTAATGTACATGGCACAATTCAACATTCAAAAACATTAGACCAGGACATTGGAATCCAAAAGGTCTGAATTCAAATATGACCTCAAATGCTTTCTGGGTGTGTGAAAGTCTGCGAGTTCTTTGATCCCAATCTGCCTCAGGTTCCTTATTTGTCAAATGGGGATAATCACAGCATCTACCTCCTTGAATTGTTGTAAAGATAAAATGAGATCATATTTGTAAAGTATTTTGCAAACTTTAAAGTGCTTTATAAATGCTAGAGAATAGGAACAATTTTCCTTTTATCTATTCTTCTCAAGTGATCCATAAGCTCTTTAGAGTCAAGGATCGTCTTATATTTCTTTTGGTCCCTGTAGTGCCCAGCAAAGAACTAAGGGTAATTTTTATTTTTGTGGAGCAGTCTTATCTGTATTCAACAGAGTTTGGAATCTGACAAAGCCTTCAGCCTACAAATTTTTAAAAAAAGATAACTTCTAGTCCTGTTTCATCATCACTTGACACCCCTGGGGCAGGCAAAGGAGCAGAAACTGTAGCAAAAGAAAAATAGAAATGACAAAAAGTAGGTTTCAGCTAGGAGAGGCAGAAATGTATAAGTTGGAATCAGGAGAGGCCTTATACCTATAGTCCTTACCTCATAAAGTTTTTATTTTTTATTTTTTATAAAGATTTTATTTATTTTGAGTTTTACAATTTTTACCCTGATCTTACTTCCCTTTCCCCACCCCCATAGAAGGCAAGTTGTCAGTCTTTGCATTGTTTCCATGGTATACACTGATCCAAACTGAATGTGATGAGAGAGAAATCATATAAAAGATAGCAAGATCAGACAATAAGATATCAGGTTTCCCCCCCTAAATTAAAGGTAATAGTCCTTGGTTTTTAATTCAAACTCCTCAATTCTTTCTCTGGCTATAGATGGTATTCTCCGTTGCAGAGTCCCAAATTGTCTCTGATTGTTTCACTGATGTAATGAGCAAGTCCATCAAGGTTGATCATTGCCCCCATTGCTGTTAGGGTGTACAGTGTTTTTCTGGTTCTGTCCTTCTCACTCAGCATCTGGTTCTGTCCTTCTCACTCAGCATCAGTTCGTGCAAATCCCTCCAGGCTTCCCTGAATTCCGATCCCTCCTGGTTTCTAATAGAACAATAGTGTTCCGTGACATACATATACCACAGTTTGCTAAGCCATTCCCCAATTGAAGGACATTCACTTGATTTCTAATTCTTTGCCACCACAAACAGGGCTGCTATGAATATTTTTGTACAAGTGATGTTTTTACCCTTTTTCATCATCTCTTCAGGGTATAGACCCAGTAGTGGTAGTTCTGGATCAAAGGGTTTGCACATTTTTGTTGCCCTTTGGGTGAAGTTCCAAATTTCTCTCCAGAAAGGTTAGATGAGTTCATAGCTCCACCAACAATGTAATAGTGTACCAGATTTCCCACATCTTTACCAACATTGATCCTTGTCCTTTCTGGTCATATTGGCCAGTCTGAGAGGTGTGAGGTGGTACCTTAGAGATGCTTTAATTTGCATTTCTCTGATAAGTAATGATTTAGAGCAATTTTTCATATGACTATGGATTGCTTTGATCTCCTCATCTGTAAATTGCCTTTGCATATACTTTGACCATTTGCCAATTGGGGGATGGCTTTTTTAAAAAATTTGACTCAGTTCTCTGTATATTTTAGAAATAAGT
Organism: Macrotis lagotis; assembly: GCF_037893015.1. Taxonomy (NCBI): domain Eukaryota; kingdom Metazoa; phylum Chordata; class Mammalia; order Peramelemorphia; family Peramelidae; genus Macrotis; species Macrotis lagotis. Next base: position 765,052,710 of record NC_133658.1, read on the forward strand.
CCTTTATACAGTTTTTAAAAAAAAAAATTATTTAAGGTAATGCAGTTAAATGATGCCCAAGGTCATACAGCTAGGCAATTACTAAGTATCTGAGGCTGGATTTGACCTCAGGTCCTCCTGAATCCAGGACCAGTACTCTAGCCACTGCACCACTTAGCTTCCCCCCTGCCCATGGTTTTAAAAGGAATTAAGTAAGAAGGAAAGTTGTTGCTTCACAATCAATGGAATAAATGAAGTATTTTCAATAGAATTTTATTTATATCTTTTCTTTTCGTGTTACCTAGATATTTTTCTGTTATCCCTGATCTTCCCACTCCCAAGAGAGCCATCCTCTTTAACAAATCAATTTTTAATGTAAAAAGATTAGGAAGAGAAGAAAAAAATACTTAGCAAATTGGATCAATAACATTGGAAAATCTGACATTGTGTATATAACATATAAAAAGTTCTTCAGAGAGCATTTCCTCCTAAGAGAATCATGGTGATATAAAGAAAGTACACTGAGACATTGATACATGCATTGTCATCCTATAACTGATTCCAGTGGGCTAACTAGTTGGTTAAAAAGAAGCTCTTTTATTGGCTGCCAAAACATTGAAATAAAGTACAAGAGACTGAACCTTGGCCACTCTGTTACTCCACTTCTCTGATGCAGACAGATGGGTCCCCTGGAAATAGACCTCACTCTTTCAGCCAAGAACAGTAGTTTTTTTTCTTTTTTCTGTTTAAAGTCAAGGGGAGTTTATCTGGTGGCTCTAAGCTTATGACTTTCAAAAGATGAGGAGCACCAGTCTCCAGGAATCTGGGAGCTTCAGCCCATTCAGTTTGGAGGCAATGAAAAGGCAAGGAATGACCTTCCAGATCCAGTCCAACTTTAGATGAGATGAGGACTCATCCAGCAGGCATGCTACATGTGGATATGAATTTGATTTGACACTATGCTAAATGTGAGCCTACTCTCCCTGTAGTTCAAGTTGAGATAAGGAGGGTGGATGCTCCCTTCCAAAGTGTTAATGGAAGGAGGACTCTTTGTATTATTGTTCTTGTTTTATCTGCAAGTAAATATTCCTTGGCAAAAGCTAATTGAAATTTTGTGATTAAACAGAAGTAGGTGCTTGTTATTGACATCTAACAGTGGGGGGACTGTGTAGGGCTTGTGCCAAAGGCATCAAAGAACACAGCACCCTTAAAACCACTCAGAGTACCTCTTGAATCCTGAGGGGAAAGAGGTAGATGACCAGGCTCTGGGACAGTGAATCAAAGCATGCTCTCTACATGTGAAATTGGAGCTTCTGCCTCTGCACAGGAGTGGCAAAATATCTTTTCATATCTCTTATAAAGCTTATTCATTATGATTTCACAAAATTCATTTTTCATTGTTTTAGGGTTATTGGGTTTTTTTTTCATTTATGTTGTTAAAGTACTTGTGTAATGTTGTTTTTCTGCCTCTATTCACCTCACTTTGTATCTGTTCATGTAAGTCTTTTGATCATTTTTTTATATCTTACAGCACAGCAAAAATTCATTCCCTCAAATTTGTTTATCTTCCTCCTCGAATGTACATCTACTCTGTTTCCAGTTGTTTGCTACCACAAAATAGTTCTGCTATCAGTATTTTGTATATGATGTCCTTTTTTTAAAGTTAATGACCTCCTTGGGGAACTTTCTAGCAGTGGAATCTCTTGGTCAAAGCTTATGTACCTTTTCACCACTCTGTGCTGTCCATCAGGGATCACTATGGCTACCTCAGGGCTTGACCCCTTGAAATCTCTACTTTCCCCTTTCTCTGGTGAATAGAAAACAACAACCACAAAAATAATTCTGGAATTAAGTAACCAGTCTGCTTGGAGACAATAAAATTAATTCCTAAGGGTTTTAGTCTAGGGGAAGATCTCAGTGCCGAGTGGCATCTTTTCTCTGCAAAGCTTAAAACAAACTCTAAAAATGCAAATTGAAAATTGGATTCATAAGATACTTTGAGTCCTCAGGCAATCTGCTGATTGCCAAGCCAGCTTGATGATCTCTCAGTCAGATGAATTTAGAACAACTAAATATCTTTAAGTTTTCCTTCCACTTTTGACAGCAAAACACAAATTCAGAGCTCCACAAAATGATCTCATCTTTATTGAACCATATTTTTAAAAAGTAATTAGTAACCAAAAAAAGTAATTAGTAGGTAAAGTATTTAAATAACAAAGCAACCCTTAATTTTTACCCTTATCATTCATTGGAATTAAAAAAGTTAAGAGAAAGAGGAGGGTCTTTATTGTTGAAGTGCTTTCCCAGAAAAACCATGACTCAGTCACAAGATTGGATTCTCTTACTATGCTTAACTGTGACTAAGAGAAAGGTAAAATTTAGATTCAACATGGGCTTCTAGGGCTCCCAGGAAGAGTCTAAAGTCACATCTACTGCCACTACCACTCTTCTCCTGTCCTCTGGAGAGCTTTTACAAACTTTGAATGTTCTTTGGGAGAAATAAAACTCCCAAGTTCCCTATCAATTTATAACTCTTTGGAAGCAGTTTCTCCAGCTTTGCCAGAAGAACTATTACGTTTGCAAAGCACCAAATTGCTTTCTAGGATGATTGTATTAATTCACAACTCCAGCAAAAGTGCATCAGAGTATCTATCTCCCTACAATGGAAGGAGCAAGCTCAGGGTTGTTTTGATGTTTGTTAGTGAACTGAAACATTCATTCATATTGTTAATAATTTATAATTCTTTTGAGAAGATAAGGGGTGTTCAGGGAGGATTAGCATCTCTGGTGTGAGGGCTTGCCTAGCTCTTTTTAAGGCTTCTTTTCTACCCTTGGTGTCCATCTACCACCCTCAGACTCTCATCTGTGATTCCAAGAAACAGTAGCACCTGAAGCAGCCACACCTTAGGAAAAACCATCTTGGCAGATAGGTTAAACCAGGTTGAGGGTAACTGACAGATCTCAAACCCATATGCAAGTTAGATAGATATTTACTTCAAGCATAGGAAAATTTCCTCTGGCAGAAGACCTCAGGAAGCTGTGTTTAGAGTTTGGTCAGACATTGAAGATATTAAGATCATCCCCTGAATCTTGGACCATCTTGACTTTTGTCTTGCTACTGGATTTTGATGACTCTGGAAGAAAGAGAGAGAGGCTAATGACTTCATGCAACTCTGTCTTGTTTGAATCGAACTTATCTATAACTCAAACCATTACCCTGTGGCACCACTGATCCCCTTCAAAAATGAAGGATGGGGGCGGCTAGGTGGCATAGTGGATAAAGCACCGGCCTTGAAGTCAGGAGTACCTGGGTTCAAATCCGGTCTCAGACACTTAATTACCTAGCAGTGTAGCCTTGGGCAAGCCACTTAATCCCATTTGCCTTGCAAAAACCTAAAAAAAAAAATGAAGGAGAAATACTTGCAACATTTATATCATTTAACCATTTGTCTAAAGAGAACTTTTTCTGTTAATTGACTACCAAACCTGTATTAGAGATAATTGATTCAAAATATGTTCTATTTGGTTGCTTCTTTTTAAATACTACACTAAATATTTATCAAGAATTTCTATAATCTCAACATAATGTATGGATAAATCCTTAATAAATTTAAAAGAAATATGAGACTTTGGGCTATTAGATAAAAGGTAGGGTAAATAAGAAACAACTTCAGAAATAAGTCACTAAGTAGTGCTGGTGTGGGCATGGGAGAGAGGAAACCTATTGTAGAAGGTAGGATTTGAGATGAGTCTTTAAGGAAGTCAAAAAAGACAAAAGACAGAGATGGGGAAAAGAGAATGTTTGGAATATAGGAGACAATCAAAGATGTTGTTGAGTCATGAGATGGAGTATTGCATTTGAGAAACAACTAGAGACCATTGGCATAGGATTGTAACTTTTGTGAAGGGAGCATAGTATAAGAAGACTGGAAAGGTAGAAAGGATCCAGATTGTGGAGGGATTTGATACTGTAAGTAATAGGGAACAATTGAATAGGTCGCATGATATGATAACTATAACAGCTTAGTGGGGAAAAGATAGATTTAGGGAGACATATCAAGAGGTTATTATTATTAAAATAACTACCTGGAAGACCGGGCTAATTATCCCCATTAGTGTTGATGTAATTTAAAAAAATACTATGTTAGGGGCAGCACTGACCCTGGAGTCAGAAGGACCTGAGTTCAAATCCAGCCTCAAGCCCTTAATAATTACAAAGCTGTGTGACCTTGGGCAAATCACTTAACCCCATTGCCTTGCAACCCCCCCCAAAAAAAATCCCAACAACTATGTTTTAGAATTCCAGATGCCAAATATAGCCAATTTTTCAAGGGACTAAAAAAATTCCAAAACCCAGGGAGAAATGTAATAGAGGTTTGAGAGCTAATTGGCAATAATAATCTTACTTTATTCTTCTCTGGTCAGATCACATAATACCTAGAATACTGTCTTCACTTCTAGATGTCACATTTTGGAAAGAACACTGAAAAAACTGGAGAGTATCCAGAGGAGGACAGCCATGTGGGTGAAGGGTCTCAAGATCCTATCATATGAAGACTCATTTAAAAGAATTGAGACTATTTAGTTAGAAGAGAAGGTTTAGAGGGAATGTAAGACCACTATCAAAAAAAAAGTCTAAATCAAAAAGTTGAACTTAGTCTAGAAGACAAGAGGAACTTCTTTTAAAAATAGGACTTAATAGAACAGAGGAATATTGTATTGGTTATTTGGGTTCTGTTATAAATTCTTCAAGCTTTTTCCCCTCTGCATCTCCTTGTGGGTTCCACTGAGTCCTTTGTAATTTCTGGGGCATTAAATAAAGGCTGTCTCATATTTATAAGAGAATTTGTTACCTTGAGCATTTGGATAGAATCTGAAAAGATCTTTTTACCCATATATGTGGAGACCCATACATGAGAGACAGAAGGATGTAGTGGAGAGATGGTCCAACCTGGAAACCAGGAAGATTTGGGTTCAAGTATGTATCTGACATATACTGTGCTACTAGAACAAGTCAATGAATCTCTCAGTGCTCTAACTACCATATTGTCAAACTCATGTGAAAATGGAAGCCACTAAACCATATTTAAGTATACCTGTGGATTACATATTGACTTAGAAAACCATATATTAACTTAATCTATGTTCTATTATATTTTAATTTTATTAAATATTTCTCAATTACATTTTAATTTGGTTCAGGCTTCACTCTAGAGTGTTGCCAGCCAGGGTAGCATGTTTAATTGACTCCTCGCTTCTCAGGCAATTCTCTATGATGCTAAATTGCAGAGAAAGTATTGAATTATCTTGGTTAAGAAGGAAGGAAATAAACATTTATTAAGGACTTGCCTCCTGTCACACTCTGCTCTAGGCACATATTTAATTTAATCCTCACAACAACTTTGAAGGTTACATGCCCCATTTTATAATTGAGAAGTAAGGATGTAAGCTAAAAAATGTAATATTTTGTGATGGTAGCCCAAGGTAGAAACAAATCTATGTAAACCCAGTATTTAAGCATTCTGGGTCATGAGGGACACATTGCTTTTCCTTCTTAGCTAGAACACTTGTTAATTAGGAATAGCAAAATTTTTTGACCAAGAAGTGCTCATCTGACTTTCTAAACTATTTCATCATTGCCCAAGAAATTTTGCACATACTGGACACAAGCTAATATGGAATCAGCAAAGATACATTTTTTTAGGTCAAGATGAACTTCCTGGATCACTGACCAATCATCATTGTAGTAAGGAAGCTGAAACTAGCTGGTGCTGCCCTCATAGTGACTTCTTCCTCTAATAAGACAAATAACTATGAGTATCAAATTGATGTGCAGTCTCCTGACTGTTTCTCATATAGGACCTGCAACATACTGCAGAAGTTAGGGCTTAGGAGCAGTTATATGACTGATGTAGCTACTTCAATCAGAGTGCTAGAAATTATATTCACTAACTAAAAAGGAGTCAATTTCTACCTTATAATCAACCTCAATTTCCTTTGACATTTTCTTCATTTTTTAATTCAAGCTTGAGCACTAATCTTCTAGTCAAGATAGTTAATATATCTCTCATCTTATAGATAAGAAAACTGATGGTCAAAGAAGTTGTCATTTGCCTAAGATTAGGCAGAAAAGAATGGTTAAGGGGTTTCTTTGTTTATTTTTAAGAAACCAACTTCAGAATCGATATGCCCCTTGCCCCTCCAAGCTTATTTAGAGATGTGTTATCCTTGATATGTTGCACAGCATCTTTGAAATTTTCTTTTGCTCTTCTTGTACTCTTTAAACCTTTAAAAAAATCACCTTCATTTTTGAATACATCCCTCCCTGCTTTCTCACCCAGTGGGATATCTGTTTTAATAAAGAATAATAAAGGGAAAAAAGATTTCAACAAAACTAACAAAAACATAAACTGATTCCAATTTTATATATACACATATGTATACATATATATATATATATATATATATATATATATAGTGCTCCCTAGCCATAGTCCTCATCTTTTCAAAGGGGGGAAGTAGGTTATACAGTATTTTAATATGTGCTTCAAAAATTGAAATGAACTGAATGGTCCTCTGTCCAGATAGTGATCAGAAAACACAAAAAGACAATCTGGATATCAGGAATTATTTCTGAGAGCACCAAACCTAAGCAGCAATGGAGCACAAAAGCTAGGTAATCAAACTGGATCTAGGGATGTAAGTAGTCCAAAATTAAAAATATAAATAAATTGTGCAGTATATCAAAGAAGCTGTATTCAATATCCAGGAGAGTAGGGGTACATATAAATCCTAGAAATTTTCAAAGCAATAAAAAATAAGGCAGTTAGGAAGTCAAGGCAAACAAAAGAATCAAACAAAAGAAGAAGAGATTCTAGACAAATGTTTCAGTGTACATTCACCCAAAAGAGAAATGGATACCATTGGCAATGCAACCACTGACAGATTAAAAGTAACAACAGGTGCAACTAGGTGGTGCAGTGGCTAGAGCACTGGCTCTGGAGTCAGGAGGACCTAAGTTCAACTTCATCCTCAGCCACTTAATAATTACTTAGCTGTGTGAATCTTGGACAAGACACTTGATCCCATTACCTTGCAAAAATAAAAAAGAGTAACAACAAAAAGCCATCACAAATGCAGGCAAATTTCATATTGGTTTTAAACTCTGAGTTGTTCAAAAGAGGAATACATAGCAGGCCAAGGAACTGTCACCAGGAATAGTATTGTTAAAAGAGAATACAGATTATCAGATATGTGGTGTTTTATAGGATTCCAAAGACCACACTCCTGCAAAAAAATCACTTGGGCCACAACTGTGACTCATCACGAAAGTGTGTAACAAAGATAAATAGCCAATCTCCCTGTGCAATATGGAGACCATGTAAAAAGCCAACTCTCAAGATTAATGATCCCCATGATAATAAAACAACCAGATACCCAGGGCACATCCTTTACTTTTAGGAAAGACAAGTTGCCTTTGGAATTATAATGAAAATTTCTTTGCAGACAAATAATATTTTTTAAAATTTGATCTCTATTGTATGTCACCTACAGATTTCATATTTCAAATGACTTCAGTGTTGTGACAGGTCAGATCCAAATAGTTGTCAGAAAACACAAAAAGACAATCTGGACATCAGTCATTATTTCTGAGAGCACCAAACCCTAAGCAGCAATGGAGCACAAAAGTGGGGTAAGCAAACTGGAACTAGGGACCTAAGTAGTTCAAAATTAAAAGGGTAAATAAATTGTGCAGTATATCAAAGAGCCTTTATTCAATATCTAGGAGAGTAGGAGTACTCATAAATCCTAGGAATTGTCAAAGCAATAAGAAATCAGGTAGGCAGGAAATCAAGGCATATATAACTACTAGAGATCAGAGCAAGCACTGAGTAAGAAACTGGGCAAGTCCTGGAACTAGGAACTAGGACCTAAATCACAAAAAGTTGCTGAAAGAGAGTCAAGAGAAGAAATCTGTACTCTCATTCATGAGTTGGTAGACAGAGGACAGCAACTATTCTCAGGGTCTCACTTCTAAGACTCATGTAGCTCTTGGCATAGTCATTCATTCAAATGGTTTAGCAAGAATGATTTCCTCCCATAACTCTAGGGCTCACTCTTCCACCAGTCTATGGGAAGAGTTAAACATGGTCTTTGAGCCACTTTATTGCATGGGTTCAGCATAGAATATGATAATTGTGAAGCAAATATGTAGTAATGTTCAGTCATTTTTTTAATAGTGTCCAACTCTACATGAACCATTTCAGAGTTTTCTTGGCAAAGACACAAGAGTGGCTTGCCATTTTCTTCTTCAGCTCATTTTACTGGTGAAGAGCTGAAGCAAACAGGGTTAAGTGACATGCCTGGGATCTAGGAAGTGTCTGAGGTCAGATTTGAATTCAGGAAGATAACTCTTCCTGAATTGTTGTTCAGTCATGACCAACTCTTTATGGTTACATATGAGATTTTCTTGGCAAAGATTCTGGAATGGTTTGCCATTTTTCCTCCCTAGTGGATTAAAGCAAACAAAAGTTAATGTTTTGCCCAGGGTCACACAGCTAGAAAGTATCTGAGGTCTAATTTGAACTCAGTTCTTCCTGACTCTAAGCCCAGAGTTCTATCCACTGAGCTATCTTCACAAAGGCAACTAATAATATCTGGCACTGTAGAGCCTAGAAATCTTTCCCCCTTAGTTATTTTTTTCTATATATATGCTATCTTTATTAGAATGTGACTTCCAAAGGGGTGACTAGGTGGCGCAGTAGAGGCAGCTAGGTGGCTCAGTGGATAAAGCACTGGCCCTGGAGTCAGGAGTACCTGGGTTCAAATCCGGTCTCAGACAATTAATAATTACCTAGCTGTGTGGCCTTGGGTAAGCCACTTAGCCACATTTGCCTTGCAAAAACCTAAAAAATAAAGTGACCTCCTTGAGACAGGGAGTATTCTAAATTAAAGGGAATAGTCCTTGAACTTTGTTCAAACTCCACAGCTCCTTATCTGGATTCACATGGCACTCTCCTTTGCAGACAGCCCAAAATTGCTCCCGATTGTTGCACTGATGGGATGAGCGATTCCTTCAAGGTTGATCATCACTGCCATGTTGCTGTTAGGGTATACAGTGTTTTTCTGGTTCTGCTCATCTCACTCAGCATCAGTTCATGCAAATAATTCCATGCCTCCCTGAAATTCTCTCCCTCCTGGTTTCTAATACAACAATAGTGTTCCATGACATACATATACCACAGTTTGCTAAGCCATTCCCCAATTGAAGGTCATTTACTTGATATCCAATTCTTTGCCACCACAAACAAGGCTGCTATAAATATTTTTGTACAAGTGATGTTTTTAAACTTTTTCATCATCTCTTCAGGATATAGACCCAGTAGTGGTATTGCTGGGTCAAAGGGTATGCACATTTTTGTTGCCCTTTGGGCATAGTTCCAAAGAGCTCTCCAGAAAGGTAGGATGAGTTCACAGCTCCACCAATAGTGTAATAGTGTCCCAGATTTCCCACAACCCTTCCAACAATGATCATTATCCTTTCTGGTCATATTGGTCAGTCTGAGAGATGTGAGGTGGTACCTTAGAGAAGCTTTAATTTGCATTTCTCTAATATGGAATGATTAGAGCAATTTTTCATATGGCTATGGATTGCTTTGATCTCATCTATAAATTGCCTTTGCATATCCTTTTGACCATTTGTCAATTGGGGAATGGCTTTTTGTTTGAAAAATATGACTCAGTTCTCTCTGTATATTTTAGAAATAAGCTCTTTGTCAGAATCATTAGTTGTAAAGATTGTTTCCCAATTTACTACATTTCTTTTGATCTTGGGTACAAGTGGTTTTATCTGTGCAAAAACTTTTTAATTTAATATAATTGAAATCATCTGGTTGGTTTTTGGTGATGTTCTCCAGCTCTTCCTTAGTCATAAACTGATCCCCTTTCCATAGATCTGACAGGTAAACTAGTCCTTGATCTTCTAATTTTCTTATAGTATTGGGGTTTTTTATGTCTAAATCCTATAACCATTTGGATCTTATCTTGGTAAAAGGTATTAGGTGTTTGTCTAATCTAAGTTTCTTCCATACTAACTTCCAATGTTCCCAGCAGTTTTTATAGAAAAGAGAGATTTTATCCCAATAGCTGGAGTCTTTGGGTTTATCAAACAGCAGATTACTATAATCATCTCCTACTTTTGCACCTAGTCTATTCCACTGGTCCACCACTCTATTTCTTAGCCAATACCAAACAGTTTTGATGACTGATGCTTTATAATATAATTTTAGATCAGGTAGGGCTAAGCCCGCTTCTTTTGCACTTTTTCATTAAGTTCCTGGAAATTCTTGACTTTTTATTTCTCCATATGAATTTACTTAAATTTTTTTCTAACTCATTAAAGTAATTTTTTGGAATTTTGATTGGTAGGGCACTAAACAGGTAGTTTAGTTTTGGCAGAATTGTCATTTTTCTTATATTAGCTCTACCTATCCATGAGCAGTTGATATTTGTCCAGTTATTTAAATCTGATTTAATTTGTGTGAGAAGTGTTTTATAATTGTTTTCAAAAAGTTTCTGAGTCTGTCTTGGCAAATAGACTCCCAGATATTTTATATTGTCTGAGGTTACTTTGAATGGGATTTCTCTTTCTAGCTCTTCCTGCTGTATATTGCTAGACATATATAGAAAAGTTGAGGATTTATGAGGGTTTATTTTATAACCTGCAACTTTGCTAAAATTGCTAATTTTTTCCAGTAGTTTTTTGGATGATTTCTTGGGATTCTCTAGGTATACCATCATGTCATCTGCAAAGAGTGAGAGTTTTGTCTCTTCCTTCCCAATTCTAATTCCTTTGCCTCAGACAATTAATAATTACCTAGGTGGGTGGCCTTGGGCAAGCCACTTAACCCCATTGCCTTGCCAAAAACAAAGCCCAATTCTAATTCCTTCACTTTCTTTTTCTTCTCTAATTGCTGAAGCTAACATTTCTAATACAATATTGAATAGTAGTGGTGATAATAGGCACCCTTGTTTCACCCCTGATCTTATTGGGAATGCCTCTATCCTCTCACCATTGAATATAATGCTTATTAATGGTTTCAAATAGATACTGCTAATTATTCTATGGAACAGTTCTTTTATTCCTACACTCTCTAGTGTTTTCAGTAGGAATGGGTACTGTATTTTGTCAAAAGCTTTTTCAGCATCTATTGATATGATCATAGCATTTCTGATAGGTTTGTTGTTGATAAAATTGAGTATACTAACAGCTTTCCTAATATTGAACCAACCCTGCATTCCTAGGATAAATCCTACTTGATCATAATGTATTATCCTAGCGATAACTTGTAATCATTTTGCTAAGATTTTATTTAAGATTTTTGCATCTATATTCATCAGGGAAATAGGTCTATAATTTTCTTTCTCTGTTTTAACTCTTCCTGGTTTAGGTAATTGCACCATATTGGTTTCATAGAAGAGTTAGGCAGAATTCCATCTTTCCCTATTTTTCCAAAGAGTTTAGATAGAATTGGAACCAATTGTTCCTTAAATGTTTGGTAGAATTCACTTGTGAACCCATCAGGCCCTGGAGATTTTTTCTTAGAGATTTCAATGATGGCTTGTTGAATTTCTTTCTCTGAGATAGGGTTGTTTAGGTATTTAAACTCTTCTTCATTTAACCTGGGCAACTTATGTTTTTGTAAATATTCATCCATTTCACTTGGATTATCAAATTTATTGGCATAGAGTTGGGCAAAATAATCTCAAATTATTACTTTAATTTCCTCATCATTGGTGGTGAGTTCACCTTTTTATTTATGATACTATCAATTTGGTTTTCTTTCTTTTTTTAATCAAATTGATCAGAGGTTTATCAATTTTATTGGTTTTTTTCATAATACCAACTTTTGGTTTTATTAATTCAATAGGTTTTTTTGCTTTCAATTTTATTAATTTCTCCTTTTTTAGAATTTCTAATTTAGTATTTAATTGTGGATTTTAAATTTGTTCTTTCTCTAATTTTTTTAGTTGCATGTTTAGTTCATTGATTTCCTCTTTCTCTTATTTACTCATGAAAGCATTTAAAGATATAATATATCCCCTGAGAGTCACTTTGAGTGAATCCCATAGGTTTTGGTATGTTGTTTCATTATTGTCATTATCTAGGATAAAATGATTAATTCTTTCTATAATTTGTTTTTTGGTCCACTCATTCTTCAAAAATGAGGTTATTCAGTTTCCAATTGGTTCTGGGTCTATATCTCCTTGGCCTAATATTGCATATGACTTTTATTGCATTGTGATCTGAGCAAGATGTATTCACTATTTCTGCCTTTCTGCAGTTGATCATTAGGTTTTTATGTCCTAGTACATCAATTTTTGTATAAGTTCCATGTACTGCAGAGAAAAAGGTATATTCCTTTCTATCTCCATTCAGTTTCCTCCATAAGTCTACCATATCTAATTTTTCTAACAATCTATTTACCTCCTTAACTTCTTTCTTGTTTATTTTATGATTCGATTTATCTAGATCTGATAGTAGGAGGTTGAGGTCTCCCACTAGTAGAGTTTTGCGGTCTATGTCTTCCTGTAGTTCTTTCAGCTTCTCCTCTAAGAATTTGGATGCTATCCCATTGGGTGCATACATATTCAGTATTGAAATCACTTTATTGTCTATGGTACCTTTTAGGAGGATAAAGTTTCCTTCCTAATCTCTTTTAGCTATCTATTTTTTGCTGCTGCTTTGGCTGAGATAAGGATTGCTACCCCTGCTTTTTTTACTTCAGCTGAAGCAAAATACATTTTGTTCCAACCTTTTACCTTTACGCTATATATATCTCTCTGTTTCAAATGAGTTTCTTGTAAGCAGCATATTGTAGGATTCTGGTTTTTAATTCACTCTGCTATTCGCTTACATTTTAAGGGAGAGTTCATCCCATTTACATTCAAAGTTATGATTACTAGTTCTTTATTGCCTTCCATGCTATCTTCCCTCTGTATTTTCCTCCTTCCTCCCTTTCTCCATATTCCCCAGCATTTTGTTTCTGACTACCACCCCCTTCAGTGTGTTTGCCCTCCTATATCATCCCCTCCTCTTTCTTTCCCCTTTACCTTTTTCCCTTTTCCCTTCCCTTCCTTTTGTTAGTTCCCCTTTTTTCCCCACTCCCCCTCCTTTTCTCTGTCCCCCTTCCTCTTTTCCCCTTTTAATACTTGAAAGGTTAGATTTTTTTAAGTTAACTAAGTATGTGTACGTTGACTTTAAGCCAAGTCAAACCTTTAAGCCAAGGTGTTTCTCATCTCCTCCCTTCTTCCCCTCTATTACAATAGGTATTTTGTACCTCTTAGTATAATGAGATTTACCCCATGCAATCCCCTCCCTCATCTTGTCTCCTTCCTGTCCCTCTTTTTAAGGAGGCAGGGTTTTTTAGATCATTCTATCTGAGTCATAGAAAATTCTGAGTATCTGTCACTTCTAGCTAAGTACATTCTATCTAATAGAGTTAAAATTCTTGAGAGTTATTAGAGTCTTTTTTCCCAAGTGGGGTTAAAGCCAGTTACATCCCATTGGATAGCAGTCGTCTCATGGATAGGTCATGAATTTCCATCACTTCTGGCTTGGTATATTCTCTTTGTTAGAGTTACAGTTCTCAAGATTTATGAAAATCTTTTTCCCCATGCTGGGATATAGCCAGTTTCAACTTACTGGATAGAAGTTTTTTTTTTCCCTTTTACCACTCCCCCCCTTTTTTTAACCTTTTCATGTGTCTCTTGAACCTCCTGTTTGATGTCCAAATTTTCTATTTAGCTCTGGTCTTTTCATCAGGAATTTTTGGAATTCTTCCATTTCTTTAAATGTCCATATTTTTCCCTGGAAGAGAAGGCTCAGCTTTGCAGGATAGTAGATTCTTGGCTGCATTTCAAGCTCCCTTGCTCTTTGAAATATTTCGTTCCAGGCCCTTTGATCCCTTACTATTGAAGCAGCCAGGTCCTGCGTGATCCTTACTGTGGCTCCTTGATATTTAAATTGTTTCTTTCTGGCTGCTTGCAGGATTTTCTCTTTTATCTGATAGTTCTGGAATTTGGCCACAATGTTCCTTGGTGTTTTCATTTTAGGATCTTTTTCTAGAGGGGATAGATGTATTCTTTCAATAACTACTTTTCCCTCCTGTTCCATGACATCAGGGCAGTTTTCCATCACTAGATCCTATAATATTAAGTCCAGGCTTTTTTTCTCTTCAATGTTTTCAGGAAGTCCTATAATTCTCAGGTTCCCCCTCCTCAATCTATTCTCGAGGCCAGTGTTTTTGTTGATGAGGTATTTTACATTTTCTTCTATTTTTTCTATTTTTTGATTTTGTTTAACTGGCTCTTGCTGTCTCATGGAGTCATTAGTTTCTGCAGAGTCCATTCTTTTTTTAGGGAGGAGTTTTCTTTATTAATCTTTTGCAACTCCTTTTCCAATTGGTCGATTCTACTTTTGAAAGAGCTTTCCATTTGACCAATTGAGGTTTTGAGAGAATTATTTTCTTTCTGCATTTGCCCAATTGAGGATCTGAGAGAATTATTCTCATTTTGTATTTGTCCAATTGATGATGTGAGAGTTTTATTCTCATTTTGTAATTGTCAAATTGATGATCTGAGAGATTTATTCTCCTTTTGTATTTGTCCAATTGTACTTTCTAAGGTTATGTTTTTTTGTTGCAAGGTATTAATTGTCTCTCCCAAATTTTCCAGTTTATTTTTAAGCTCCTTCCTTATTTCTTCAAGGAAGTCTTTCTGTGCTGAAGACCAGATTGTATTCTCCTCAGAGGTTCCAGGTCTTTCTGAGTTAGGGTCTTTCCCTTCCAAGAATTTTTCTATGGATCCACATTTCTGCTGACCCTTCTTCATTTTGCTAAGACCTTGAGTTGGGGAGGGGCTGGTTCACAGGGGCTTGGGATGGCTAGAGGCTTTACTCACTGAGTGCAATTTCCCTGGCTGGCCAGTAGGAGCTGTTGGTTGCTTTCTCTGGAGTGTCTGTGACCTTGGTTGAGGCCTTCTCCCTTTGCTTGAAGGGAGGAGTTGGAGCTATTGAATTCTTTTGCCTTCAATAAATGGTGCTCTTTACCCTGGCCTGAGGTCATTCATCAGCTGGGCTGGTTCTTCTGCTCACACACCTGGGCCTGAGGCAGAAGTAGTTTGCATTTGTTTGTTCTGGGAAGAGGTCTGAGCTGTAATGGAGGCATGTACTCTGAGCTCCTCAGATCAGAGGAGCCCTTAGACTCCTGGCTCCAGTTCAGCTGCTAATCTGGTTGATCCTCCCTCTGAGCCCAGACTCACCAGCCCTGAGGGAGACAAGTCCTGAGGTAGATGTTCTTTTTCCTGGCTTTTCTTTCTGGGTTTTGTGGGTCGGATTTCTGTTAAGAGGTTTAATTCATATGATAGATGGGAAAAGGAGACCGTGCCTGTCTTCTCTCCACTCTTGGCCGGAAGTATGACTCCCCCTTAGTTATAATGTCTCTGCTATAAGGTTTCTTAGTTGGGTTTCCAGGTTCTTCTCTTCTCCATAGTCTGATTCTCTTTTCTGCTGCCAGGAGCTATGCTTTTTGGCACTGCTTCCACCCTTAGTTGACTTTGAAAACTTGAATAAATGAAAACATTTTCCACTGAAACAAAAATTTAGGACAGAATCTTTCCCCAAATTCTCCCCTCAACTCCTAATCATTCTTACACATGATAATTACTCTAATTATCTTTTTTTTCATTATATATAAAGTGAGACAGAGAACCCTATCTCTGCTTATGTGTTAGGAATTTTCCCAGGTAGGGACCTAAAGCAATTGAACTCAGAACTTTCTGAAAACAATTGAAACAGGATCTTCTCCCATCCTGAGATAAGCAATCCCCCAAAGATGACTTGTCTTAATATCTTACAGGATTACTAAATCTATTTATTTTTAGTATTCTACTTTATTTTTATTTTTTAATTTTACAATTTTTTCCCCCAACCTTGCTTCCTCCTCCTAGCCCCCATAGAAGGCAGTCTGATAGTTTTTACATTATTTCTATGCTATACCTTGATCAAAATTAAATGTATTGAGAGAAAAATCATATCCTTAAGGAAAGATAAAATATAAGAGATAGTAAAATTATGTAATACATAATGTAACTTTTTTTAAAATTGAAGGTAATAGTCTTTGGTCTTTGTTTAAACTCCACAATTTTTTCTTTGGATACAGATGGTTTTCTCCACTGCAGATACTTCTGAGACCATATAGTCCAACCCTTACCTGAATTCCCTCTTTTTTCCCAACAAATGGTCCTCCAAGTTTTCCTGAGGACTTCCATTGAGAGGGAACTGGCTAAACTTCCATGCAGTTCATCCCACTTTTGTCTTACAGTTATCCCTTATATATTGTGAAGGTTGGGGGTACAGCACCCCCATGATCTGGAAAATCCTCATAAAATTTTTGGCTCTCCCTTTGCACCAGAGAAGAAGTTTGAATTTTTTCTTTTTCTTTTATGCAGTATTAATATTATACAATATTATACATATATTTTATGCATTTTGAGTTTCTAAACTTTTTCTATGTTGTCTACTGACTTTTGCATATCATCTGCAGCTTCTGCAAAACTCTCCTAAAATTCCCATTTAATGTCTTATGCTGATCTATGATATATCAGAACTGAAATAGGGAAAATCACATTATGGAAGGGATAATTACATTTTAATTGTCAAGGAATCTTTCTTTACATCAAACCTAAATCACTTCTTTTGCATCTTATACTCATTGTTTGAAATTTTGCCTTTTGAGGTCCAGTAGAATAAATCTAATCTTCTTTCCATGTGATGGCCCTTTAAAAGTTGAAATAATTAATATGTTCTTTCTAAGTCTTCTCTTAGTTAAATGTTGAAAATGTCATCAACTCTTCTTCATATGGCATGATGTTGAGGCCCAGAACCATTGTGTGTCTTCCTCTGAATCCTCTCCAGCTTAGCAATGCCCTCCCTAAAATAAGTCATTCAGAACTAAACTCAATATTAGAATATCTAGAATTTTTCTCTGAGCTTGGCAGAATACAGTGAGATTATTGCCTCTTATGTTCTGGACACAAGACATCCCAGGCCAGCATTGGTTTTTTGGTTGCTTAGTCACATTGTACCTTAACTTAAATTGAGTGTACTGTGCACCAAAATTCCCAATATTTTTCAGTTGAAATCTAAATCTATAATACTCCCTTAGTCTAATAACCCTGTCTAATATCCTGCCAAACTAATTAGCTAACCAACAAATAAATAAATAAAATAGAAAGATAATTACTAAAAGGTAAAGAAATGAATAAATAGATGACTAGTGATAGCTAGATCGATGAATAATGTAATCAATGAATGAACTTAGACTGACATGACCAATTCTTGATTAAGCCATATTTCCTTTTCTAAGTGTTCACTAACCATCCCTATGATAATATCTTCTAGAATTTTGCCAATGTTCAAAGTCAAGCTCATTGGCTCATTTTGCAGACTTCACTCTCCATTCTGTTCTATAGCAATTCTCCCTTTTCTCAAATAACTTTTTTTGTCAGAAATAATTGATCACTTACCCTTGTCAGTTTTTTCTGTACAGTGTGATACAGTTTTTCTTAGCCTAGAATTTATGCTCATTAAAAGTAGCTGGATTCTTTCTTACTATCTCCTTACTAACTTAGGTTCAATTCCTTAACATCTTTTTTGTTCTCCCTTTTCTACTGCAGAGTTTTCTTGACAAAATGAGAGCAAAATTAGAGCTGAAGAATTCTGTCATTTCCTCTATTATCTTATTATCTGTCATATTCCTCTATTATCACCATCTTCTCATCCAATCATCCCATTTACCCTGAAAAGCAATGCTATCATTTCTTTTATCTTCTCCAAAAAAATTAAAAACAAAATCCTCTGAATTTATTAAATTCTTCCTAGAGCAAAAGTTTCAGTTCAACCCCATCCCTGATAAGATATCATCCAACCTCTCACCTCTGAGGACAGAAACTGCCCCTTCCACTGTTAAAGAACAATCATTATTATTAAGTTTTTCTTTGTAATATTAGACCAACATCTGCCTCCCTATAATTTCTATCCATTGATCAAAATTATTCTATGTAGACTAGAGTCAAACAAAACAAGTCTCATACTACTTCCAAAGATTATAAAATGTTAAAATTTTAAAAGATTTTGTAGATTATATTCTTTAGCACCTTTATTTTACATTTGTTTAAAATGAGCCCCAAATTTCCCCAAGATCATACTGATAGCTAATGAGAAAAATGGAGCCTAGGATACAGGACTCTTGATTCCCAATGCTTATTCTGCTATAACAACTTACTAGGATAATAGGGCATCCCAAGCTACCAATGAGTGACTCAGGAACCATGCAGGTGGTTCTTTTATCTGCAGCCAAGTTCTGAGGATCCTGTACATATAAAGAATCTCCTTTGGGCTACTTCCCCAATTTTCACTTGAATGAATGAAGTATTTAAGCTATATGTAAAACTCTGTAATTTAAGCTAAGGATACAAATAGAAAAGCAAAACATTCTCTGCTCTGTTTTTTGTAAAAACAACAACACTTTAATCACTTAACAAATACATATTCCCTTCCCTCTAATGGGAGAAACATCACAAATTTACAGTTTCAACTACTGGTTGGATGGAAAAATCCTGTGTTCTTAGAATTCAATGGCAAAACAGAAATTGATGAGTCCACGTCCCCTAGAAGACATGCTAGAATTGTGAAAATAAACTTTGGCTCCCTATAGAAAAGTGCAAAGAAACTCTCATATGGGCCCCAGGCAATCATCTCCCAGCATTGGGCCCTTCTTGACTACAGTTGTTTCTTCACAAGACACAAGAAATGAACTCTTCAAAGCAAGTCACCAAATGAACATTTGAGTCCTTTATGGGAAATGAACATTTGACAGGCTTCATATACTTCCTTAATATAGACTCTTTTGAGTAGCTTTTTTGATAGAAGTGGCTGATATGTACTTAAACTTAATTAAAATTTTCTGAAGTAATAATGAGAAAGGAAATTAGTGAATCTTTGAAAGAAAGTTTAACATTATCTGTCTTCAGAATCTCTGGGGGCAGACCTCCTGGAGCAAGGAAGACACAGGGTAGGACAACCTCTGCTCAGTAAGACAATCACATTCCCAAGATACCAAGTTACAGTATCACAGAACTTCAGAGATGAAGGGGACCTCAGAGACTTTGGATTCCATATATGCCTAAATATGAAGATTCTACTCCATGACCTAACTGGAAAGTAATTATCCAGGAAGATGTTTCTTTATATGGGAACCTAGACACAGAGTAGGGGCATTGGAGATTAATGACATTTTCCCTTCAGGACATCTCAAGAGGCAGTTTGGGGGGGGGGGGGGTAAAGTAGCTATATGGGTAGCCAGGCCTAAAGTCCAGAAAACTCATCTTCTTGAGTTCAAATCTGGAAATATACAAGTTGTGTGATCCTGGGCAAGTCATTTAACCCTGTATGCCTCAGTTTCCTCATTTGTAAATTTAGCAAGAGAAAGAAATGGCAAACCACTCCAATGTTTTCCCAAGAAACAATTGTGATTATATCATTTTTACCAGCTGTTAGCCAGGGAAAATGCCCAAAAATCTTCTAGGGAAGCCTGAATTTGGAACCACCTGGTAAGTCTATTCAACATTAGTTCAACAATAAGAAATGAAGAATTCCCTGCCTCCAAGCATTTAAAGTGCCATCAACTATAATAACTTTAACATCATCATCATTTACGATGTTGCCAATCCATAGTGAGTTAAAGGGGTGTCTATCCCAAGTATGTGAAGACTTCCTCTGTCAGAATGGGCAGATAAGGACAATTTGTTGCAACAGCTATGAAAGCAACTTAAGCAGCCCCTGGAGAGCTTCAAACTTGGTCAGACATTGAAGGGGACAAGGTCATCCACTGCATTGTGGGCCATCACCAGTCATCCTGACTTTGTCTTACTACTGGACTTGGATGATTCTGGAAGAGAGAATGAGACTGCTGATGACTACAACTTTACCAATTCATGCTTGAATCAAGATATCACCCTGAAATATCATTGGTCCTCTTCTAAAATAAAGGATAAACAACAAATATGTGCCAAATAATTATACTAAACCCTGAAAGAATCTAACTCCCCCCAAATGAGGAGGGAATTTCACTGGCAATTTTGACCTGTTGGAATAAATATGTGTTAACCTTTCCAGAGTTTGTCTTAATCAGAAACAAATGTTCCCATTTGGCCTTCAGGAAGAGTAAAACAGAATTAAGTTAATCAACACATTTATTAATATTTCTCTAAGTTGTGAACTTCCACGTGTGTGTGTGTGTGTGTGTGTGTGTGTGTGTGTGTGTGTGTGTGTATGTCTAGACAGAGAACTAGTTCCTCCCCAACACATTAGGAGGTCTACTGTTGTCCTTAAATACCATTCCCCATCAGTAGGTATGATTGGAAACATCACCTCTGGCTTGTCCAATCAAAGAAGGATATCACTCCCCAATGTTGGATGGGAAGAGGCAGTAAGCGTGTGGGGGGTAGGGGTGGGGAGGATGCCTGACACACATTCTAGTAAAAAGAGAGTCTAAAAGTTGTTTAAGACAAAGGTATAGCCTGAGGGACTCTTAGTGGGATTAAGAAGGCTTAAGATTCACTATTTATGCTCTTTAGAAACATCTTATTTGATCCTCACAAAAAAAACCCACTTTATAGTTGAGAAAACAGAGATTAAATGACTTGTCCAAGGACACACAGTTAGAATAGGTTTAAAATTAGTTTGGACTACTTAGATGGATTTAGCCTCAATTCCTGGGACTAGCAGTCTTGAACTCTCCCAGAGGACAATATCTTAACTTCTTTTAGTGTTCTTAGGATAACTTACATATTCCAAAGTAAAAGAGTAATAATAATAACTAACAATGACTCACACTAGATTTCCATCCTCTTGCCCCTATCCTCTTCAAAAGGTAGGGGCATATAACCATTGGATGCCAGGGAAAAGAGATGGAATTGAGATTTAGTATTGTAGGCAGCAATTAGTTCTAATTCTACTCCCTCCCTTCCTTTTCCCTAGTGATGCCAGCTAGGATACCCTACACCCCAGACACACTGCATCTCTTCCTTCTGGAATGTAAATTATTTAAGAGCAGAAGCTACATCTTATCCATCTTTTTTTCCCCCTCTAACAATACCCAGAAGAGTAGGTACTTTATTGAAAGATTGGAATTACTCAGAAATAATACTTCTATCATAATTTATTATGCACTTTATTAGCAATGATAATTGTAGAATATTGTAATTTAGTGGGGTTTTTTGAGTTAATGATTCTGTCCATTGAAAGACAATTTACCCTCCCCCCTTCTAGGCATTTCTAAATTAGGTTATATCTAGTTCTCTGTCCTATTTCTCAGTGTGTTCTGTGAGTCCCCAGGGTGGTCCACAGTCTGGTTTATGATGGCATCTCTTAACGATGTAACAGTGTTTATATCTGGGTTTCTACCTAGAATGTATTATCTCTGCAACAAAAAATAATGTTAGAAATATGTACTAGACCAGTGATTTCATTGTCATAGGAATGTCCCTCTGAGAGAACTTTTTACCAAACAACATTACTTTCTTTATAAATTATAATCCAAGATTGGCCAACCCACTTAATCCCATTTGCCTTGCAAAAACCTAAAAAAAAATTATAATCCAAGAGAATTATCTAGAAGCATGTGATATTAAGTGACTTGCCCAGGATCATACCACCAGCCTGTGTCAGAGGCATAACTTGAATATATAGATCTTCTGAACACTGAGGATAGCTCTCTATCCACTTTGGAATCATCATCAAGTTCAGATAGTGCTTTGAAGTTTTCAAAGTACTTTAAAAAATTATTTCACTTTAGTTTTATAAGGATCATTAATTTTATAATTATAATTAAGGTAGGGATTAAAAATATCAGAAGAAGGAATGAGGATTCAAGAGTTTAAAATGACTTCCCAAGGTCATATAGCTAATAAGTATCAGATAAAGAATATAATTTCCAGTTCAACCCTCTACCTAGAATGTAGTATTTTTGAGAAGTTATGATATATAATGGAAAGATAGATGGATTGGACAGCAAAAGACCAGTATATATGTCCTAGTATTTGAAACTAAATGTGGGATCATGGATAAGTCACTTAAAGTGATTTTAGTCTCTTGTTCTGTTTCTTTATCTGTAAAGTGAGAGGATAAGTGTCTCCCCAGATGAGAAGAGGTCCTCACTGAGTTTTGGCCTATTGGAAATAAATATGTGTTAACCTTACCAGAGTTTGTCCTCATTTAGATAAATATTACCAGAGGTTTTGGCATTAAGAAAGAGCAATAACAGGGACCGCTAGGTGGCATAGTGGATAAAGCACCAGCCCTGGAGTCAGGAGTACCTGGGTTCCAATCTGGTCTCAGACACTTAATAATTACCTAGCTGTGTGGCTTTGGGCAAGCCACTTAACCCCGTTTGCCTTGCAAAAACCTAAAAAAAAAAAGAGCAATAACAGAATTAGCTTAACAAGCACATTTATTTCTCTAAGTCTAGATTTATACAAGCCCGCATGTGGGGGGGGGGGGGGTCTAGTTGGAGAGTCAGCCTCTCCTAGATGGAAGCCTACTGTTGGATTTAAATAGCCTTGAACATCAGGTGTGATCTAAAAAGACACCTTTGGTTCTTCCAATCAATAAGAACACACCTCTTCTCTCCTCCCACCCCCAACCAAGATTGGGGTGGGAGCAAGGTGAGAAGAGGTAGAAGAAACTTAGGAAGGGGTAGGGATGGGGAGGGGACTTCAGGATGTGGCAGAGGAACTGACATCAGACAATCCAAAAAAAAAGACCTAATCCTGAAAGACCTTCAAATAAAAGGAGATAGCTATAAAGCTCTTGGTGGGATTAAGAAGACAAATCTTTATTCTGTTGCTAAATTGAACTGTTTAAAGGTAACTTCACCCAACTCTGTTCTTAAAGACCTAGAGAAATATTAAATATAAATACACACACACACACACACACACACACAGAGTACACATGAGATAATCTCTAAAATCCTTTCCAGAGGTCATAAAGGAGATCAAAAAGAGTTGATAATGGGGGCAGCTAGGCAGTACAGTGGATAGAGCACCGACCCTGGAGTCAGGAGTACCGGAGTTCAAATGTGACCTCAGACACTTAATAATTACTTAGCTGTGTGGTCTTGGGCAAGCCACTTAACCCTATTGCCTTGCAAAAACCTAAAAAAAAGAGTTGAAAATGATTGAAAAATGACAATAAAATTCCTTCCCACTTCCACATCCTAAGAATCTATTCTTTCTTCCTAGAAAGATTATACAAAGCAATACCCTTCTTCACATTTTTCTGGTGCCTTTATTTTGCAGTGGTGAATGGGAGTGAGCCCCCAAAGTTGAATTTGTAGTCCTAACCAGATGTAGTAAAAGTTTCAGAATCATTAGGTTAAACTGTGGGAATGATCAAAGGAAATCAGGAGGCAGGCCTGAGAAAAACTTAATTAACTCTCACGCTTCTATCACTGAATAGTTTCTATGGGAACTAGCATTTGTGGGTGGATCTGTGAGCATAAAAATATCTTCATTTTTTCCATATCTCATTTCTTTATGTATTATTGTATTTACATGCAAATGATCCCTTTGAGGCAGAGACCTCCACATAGCATTTAAGAAGTGGAGAAACAAGGTACATTATTTTATTATTTATTATTAGAAAATTCTAGCACCCAATCTAGACAGAAACCCATGTATGTATCTACGTGAGAGTTCATAGATAAAGCAAGAAAAGACATTAGAGTTCATAAGTCCAATGCCCTCATTTCACAGATGAACACACAGGCCCAGAATGGTCAAAGAATGGATATTCTAACCCAAGTTTCCTGAGTCCTTGTCCTGTGCATGATCCCACAATGTTCAAGTCAACTTAAAATATCTACTGTGGCAAATATAAAAATAGAAATCCTTCCTTATGGACAATAAATTTCCTGGGGAACCACTCCTCTCATTTATGAAATTTGGAGAGAAGGGATGATTAAGCTAGTGATTTCACAGAGGATCTTTCCTTAGAAAAATTGCCTGGGGAAACTGAAATGTTCAATTATTTGATTCAACTAGTCCATATCAGAAGGAGTATTTAAACCTAGCTCTCCCTGGATCCCAGGCTGGTGCTCTATCCAATACACTAAACTTGCTCTCCTTTTGACATAGTCATTCACAATTACTGTTTCTTGTTCTGTACTCTACTGCACACCTCATAGTCACTTAGCAAACATCTTTCTACCCTCCCCCTCTTCATTTCCCATCTAAGAGCAGATGTACACTTTAAAAGTAGCAAAAAGGATGAAAAACAAATAAATGAAATGGAAAATAAAAAATGAAAAATATGAATGAGCTGACAAAGAAGAGAGAGTCAGTGGATGCTATCACAAAAAGAATAGGAAACTGAGTAGAGGTAGGCTGGTGAGAGAAAATGAATTAGAGGGGAAGGAATTAAGAGCTGACTTCAGCTAGCTGTCTGATCATTCAGGTTCCCCCTAGCCCCACCTCTTCAATCTCCTTTTCTCCATTAAAATCAAGTTTGTATAAAAAAAGAGTTAAACAGAAGATTTAATCTATCTGAGAGAGTGCAAGCATTTTTTTAAAAAAGTAATAGTATTTGGACCTGTCAACATTGCCCAATCTAAGGTATGGTAAATTCTGATGTTTGGAATCATACTCTTGAGCTTTCTCTTCTGCACATCATCAGTAAGTAAAGCACTTGAGTAAGTAAATGAAACTATAGAACAGATGTTGTGCCCTTGAAAAAAGATCAAATTTCAAAGAATGTGAATTGCAAAGATCTTTTAGTATTTTTGAAAAATATTATTTTGATAACTTTCCCAGTTTCATGAAAACAATAGGAACTTGAGCATCACCAGCAACAAAATTCATTTATTTTTTTTATGTATGTGATGGAACACTATTGTTCTATTAGAACCCAGGAGGGATGGGAATTCAGGGAAGCCTGGAAGAATTTGCATGAACTGATGCTGAGTGAGATGAGCAGAACCAGAATATTGTATACCTTAACAGTAACATGGGAGTGATGATCAACCTTAATGGACTTGCTCACACTGACAGGGCAACAATCAGGCACAATTTTGGGGTATCTGTGATGGAGAATGTTATCTGTAGCCTAAGAATTGTGGAGTTTGAATAAAGACCAAGGACTATTACCTTTAACTTAAAAAAATGTTGTCTTATTATGTAATTCTGCTATATCTTATACTATATGTTTCTTCCTTAAGATATGATTTCTCTCTCATCACATTCAACTTAGATCAATGTATACTATGCAAATGAGGTAAAGACTAGCAAACTGCCTTCTGTGGGGGGTGGAGGGGAGGGAAGCAATATTGGGGGAAAAATTGTAAAACTCAAAATAAATTAAACCTTTCTAAAATTTTAAAAAAAGTCATTTAATAATTTTAATTCTTTAAATAGATATAGTGGTTTTAGAACTTCAACCAACCTCGATAGATAATGTAGGGAAGGTACAATAATGTTTCTCTGGTGAAAAAAATCATATAGTACAAAGGTCAGGGAAAGAAAAATCAACTCATTAATAGTCTAGGCAATAATCAATAAACTGATGGTCAGTAATCTCTCTCAGTGAATAAAGATGAAAAAGCATTATTTAGCAGTACCTTAAAGCTCCATGTTTCCCTTTTGTCAGGGACCTCCCTTGACAAGCAAATAGTAATCTCTATTGGTAGGTATTTAATGAGGAGGTAGGCTATTTCTAGCAATCTGGGCAAACAAAAATCACTCTATCCTGGCTTAGCTCCTCCTTTGTGAGACAGTTTGCTCCAATTTTGATTAAAAACCAAGAACACAGAGATTGGGGGGGGGGGGTTGTAAAATTCAAAATAAATAAAATCTTTCTTTTATACAAAAAAATAAAAATAAACAATAAAAATCAAGGACACAATAGTCATCTCTAAGGAGTGTGGACTCTTCAGTTTAGCTTTTGTTTATAGGGCAGATAAAGAGGTTGTATCAATATAACATGAAAATAAATTTTTCTCATCCTCCCTCTTGATTCAGTGATGAGAGATATAGATTCAATGAATCCCTAACTTACTAGATAGCTCGGGATTTACCTACCAGGCTACAACAAGATCTGAAGGTATTAAATACTTCATCAAGGGTTTTTAACTATGATGTTTAGAAAACAATATAAAAGGAGGAGGGAGAGAGACTGACCAATACATTGACAGGAGCCTTTGAAGCAGTCCCGTTTTGCAAATCCCTTACAAAGAACAATGGCACATTGGGAAATTTCATCAATCCATCATATCTTAGGGTCTCAGACCTCTCATACAATTGTCTGTTTTCTGAGAGAACCTCCTAATGTAGTTCTCTGAAGTCCTAGAAATCTCCCTTCTTGAGCATGCTGAAATAGGTGGGTTCTCAAGGTTTTTTCTAGCAGATCTGCTTCTCTGGTTTAGGTTGCTTGAAGAGATCTCCTTTTTGTTAAACTCTCTTAAAAATAAATCTTGATTCAGTCACTTTAATTTTCTTTGTCATTAACTAGATCATGTGCAAGAGCTAGTTCAAACCTTATAGTCATAATAAAAGCTTCAAATTAGGAATATATGGACTAGAGAATTTGCATTTTTTTCCAAATTCCTTGAGACTCTAATCCTTATCTAAATCGAATACTTCATTAAAGACACTGCCAACCAGGGAGGCTAGGTGATGCAGTAGATAGAGCACCAGCCCTGTAGTCAGGAGTACCTGAGCTCAAACCCGGCCTCAGACACTTAATAATTACCTAACTGTGTGGCCTTGGGCAAGCCACTTAACCCCATTTGCCTTGCAAAAACCTAAAAAAAAAAAAAAAAAAAAAAAAACACTGCCAACAAAAAGCTGAAGAGAGAATCTAAAAGAATCAATGAAGATCTGACTTGTAAAATTAGCCCTTTTGGTTAGGAATTTGATTTTTATCAGGTTAGGAATTTGATTAAAGAATACTTTTTAAATTGGAACCACTTCTCCCATCATTTAGCTTCTGGTGTTCATCTATTTCATTCTCTCCCTCAGATTGAAGTCATAGAAAGTGAAAGAACTTCAGTTTATTATCTATAATTGTTTTGTGATATAATTTAGCAAATCATTATGTTGATATGTTCAGGAAAATACCTTATAATAATCCTTAATAATAACCAATAATTTCATAATTTTTATGAAAAAGCCAAATAATTTAGATAAATCTTCCTCTTTAGGTAAACCTGACAGTTTGTATGTCTTAAATAATAGTACTTCAGAATATTACAACATATGATCAGTAGGGCTAAAAAATATCATTAACAGTTTTAAAAAGTTTTTAACAGCCCAATTCATACTCTAACAACATGAGATTAAAAGAAAGGTTACTTTCTTAATAGTATATTTGATGTAGTATCTTATGAAATTTCATAATATCATAAATAATATTATGGATTTGATACATTAAATAATACCTATTACTAGTCAGGTGATCTCAGTTGAATGCATTTTCAAACGACCTTAAACAGAAAATCATTCATTCTATCATATGTGGATTTAATTACCCTTGAATAAACTTCAGTAGAACTTACTTTCTTAACAAAAGTTGATTTATAAACTTTCCTAATCTAGCTAGGTGTGAAACTAACTCTCTGTTCTATAGCTCTCAAGTTTAAATACTATAGAACTTCTATCACCAGCAGGGTTGAAACAAACTTAAAATCACATCAAATAGCAAATCTCAAATATAAAATAATCAAGAAATTGTAAGCCTAGTAAAATAAAATACTCAACAACAATAATTAGCAGCTTTGAGACAACTCTTTAACACATGAATCTATAACCTAACAGAATTAGAATCACAAGAGGTTGGGGTTTTTTTTACTCTATGTTGATGTTGCCAAATTTCACAATATGTTATTGTTTATGTTCAGTAATTTCAATCATATCTGACTCCTCATGGAACTCCCATTTGAGGTTTCCTTGGGAAAGACAATGTTTTGCCATTTCCTTCTCCAGGACATTTTTATAGAGGAGGAAATTGAGGTAAATAGGGTTAAGTGACTTGGTCAGGATCACACAGGTAGTAAATGTCTGAGGCCAAATTTTAACTCAAGAACATGAGAATTCCTAACTCCAGGTCTACCGCAGCATCTAACTGCCTACAATATAAGCATGAATCATAATATATATATATATATATATATATATATATATATATATATATATATATATATATATATTTCCCAATTTAATTTCATCACTTATAATTAGGTTAATTCAAAGTATGTTAAGCTAAATATTATAAACCATTGATTTTAAGTATTCTCACTCTTAAAATTCTAGGTGGAGGTTTTGGTCTCAGACTGAAAACTCTAAGGAATTAGGTCAGGGGCTGGCAGAACATGGCCCATCCTCCTCAGGCTCAAATCCTTGAGTTTTCATAGAAGACAAACACAAAAATTTAATACAACAATTCTCAATTTGTATATAATATTCACATATAAAAGTGAATAGAGCATTGAAGATCACACTACCCAGCATTTATATTGAGCTTAGTATATAATTTGAGACAAATCCTGATGCTAAGCATCCTATAACAAGAATTGCTTCAAATGAGCCTGAAAAGTGATTTCAACACAGATGCTTCTCTTATTTAACTTGTAGGAGACTAAGAAGTCACATTTTCAGAATTATGGTATAATGGGTAAGGAAATGAACTCAATTTTTTCCTTTTATAATTTCCAGTTTTTAGCTAAAACTAAAACACTGAACTTTAACCTGAGCATCTACATTCTGCTTGGATGTCAGCTCATATCAGAATCTGGCCCTCGGCAATATTTCTCAGATCTAATTACTATAGGTAATTTCTCAAACCTAATTACTCAAACTGTTAGCAGGACTGGTAAGATTTCAACTTCCTTTTTTTTTTTTTGGAAGATGTGGGCATTGTAAGGGATTCTTGATATACATGTATATATATATATATATATATATATATATATATATATATATATATGTATGTATATATATATATTTATCAACCATTATTACTTTCACAATTACTAACCTAACCTGTTAGTTAGGGGTATGCCAACTGCAAGCATATGAAGAGATCCCCAGTAGATGAGAGCAATTTGTTCCAATGACCATGGAGGCAGCTGTGGCAGGTGTTTTGGAGTGCTTAGAGCTTGGTCAGACATTGGAAAAATATCAAGGCCATTCACCAAATCCAGGGCCATCAACAGTTGTCTTGATTCTGTCCTAACATTAACTTTCAATGATTGTGGAGAGAGAGAGTAAAGACGACTACAAAATTCTGTCTCACTTAAATCTAATTTTATTCACAAGTCGCTATTTTCATAGTTAACAGATTGGTATGGTAAGCCAACAATACTTGGCTGAAGACCACACAAACAAATTTCCTGATCTTTACATTTTCTTTACATTCTTTTAATGCTAAATAATAAAGCAAAGTCTGATTGACCATGTGTATCATAATGATAGCTTAAGATGAGACTAGAATTAATTCAATTGCACCTGGATCAATATTCCCAAAAAGTATCATACAAATTACTTAAGTAATAATTTCAATTATTTAGCATTCTTCTTTATAAGACCTATTAATTTCAAGTACTTCATATTGTAAGGTCTTTTTTTTCAGCTAATCCAAGGACTTAAAAGTGCCAGTTTCTAGTTTTGGCAATTATCCATTACCACAATTATCATAATGAAGAAGCACCCTTAAAACCTTACTTGGCAGCCTCCAGTTCCGATTTAGAGCCTGAGACCTTCCAGCTGCCAAATTAAAAAAGGCACATGAAATATTCCATTTCCTTCTTATTTCAGAAAATTTTTTTCTTCTCTCATTCTTTCTATATATGCAAATATATGTGTGTGTACTTTATATGTTTATATATAATATATATGCATACAGGTACTTGCATATACATATACCATACACATATATAGATAGGCATAAATAGGTTCACTGGTCTTGAAAACCACACCTTTTTTATTTCCTTATTCTCTGACTTCTCCTAAATGTTCTTTTACTTCCTTAAGGCCTACATTCTTCATATTTCAGCCATATCTCAGACTATATTCACTCCTTTGAATTTTTCTTTATAATTTTAGCACATATTGTTGTTAAGCAAAACTAATGATCTAATAAAACTTTTATTTTCCCAGTTGTACAGTTAATTGCAAGTCAGGTGGTTTTCTTCACTAATTAACCTATTACAACTATATTCTTTCTATTGCTGAATTTGTTACAATTCAAGTTTTCTCTAAATTGAAGATCAGATTGAAGCACCCCAAGTTTCCCTTATTCTCTCATAATATAATGAAAACCTGCACTGTCTAGTTCTAATTCTAATATATGAAGACTGTGGGACAAGTCCCTCAAAAGTCCATTAAGATGGTACTAATCATTATAAAAACCTTAAGACCATAACCTTTTAAGGCAAAAGCCTACAATAGCTGATACACCTATAGAAGTGTACAGTGGAGGTTCTGAGTTCTCCTATCCCTGGTTAACATCTTACATAACCCTGGATTCCTCAGTTAACATTTAAGGCCTGTTAGATTGCTTACAAAAATCAACTTGGGCAATGTGTGACCATTACCTTACAAAAAACAAAATCAGAATTTGGAGAGTTAAAACTCTGTAATTTCCAAATCAAGAATTGTGTTTTTCAATTCTTACCAATAGTTCTTCTACAAATAGGTTTTATGTAAGTAACATATATCTTAAACATTAATGGTTGACATTCTGAACTGATAGCATTTAAGGTTATTACAGAGAAATTGCAAAGAATATCTTAAAAGTATAAAACATTTATTTTGCAGTTTAACATATTGCTCTGATGCCAAATATTGGGTAAGCAATTGTAAGAAATGAAATACCACTAGAGAGAAGAGAATGTTACTCCCTAGCAGAAACCCCTTCCTGACTATCCAAGGTGTCAAGAAACTGCAAGCCAGTTTCTCAGCACCAAAATCAACCAGGGAAAAGAAAAAAAGCAAACTATGAGTTATATCAGTGCTTTTGATATGAATGAAATCTCCTGGAAGGATAAAAAATTCCTTCAATGGTCCTTGCCTTCTATCAAGTTCATGGCACCATGCTTGTTCAACTTAGGTGTGGCTGTCAGTGAATTTCTTTCTCTCTGGAAGACTCTAATTGATAAGGAAATACAGGACAAGAGTGAAGGCTAATCCTGAAGACTGTTTCTCCTTTTTTTTCCTTAAAGATTTTTCAAAGTAATGGGGCTAAGTGGCTTGCCCAAGCCCACACGACTAGGTAATTATTAAGTGTCTGAGGCCAGATTTGAACTCAGGTATTCCTGACTCCAAGGCCAGTCCTCTATCCACTGCGTCATCTAGCCGCCCCATGTTTCTCCTTTCTTAAACAAATTAAAGGGCTTTGTCTACTACTATCTTTGAAGAAACTTCAAGCAGGGGCTAAAGACAAGCATACCTGCTATTACTGTACCCACACCTACCCCCACTAAGCAGATCACAATGAGGGAAGAGAAAAAACCTTGCTTTTTACTTACAGACACAAATGCATATACAGAAAAAAAAAAATTTGTGCTGTAATTTCACATCTCCCTTAAGGACCTTACAAACTAGAGAACCAGGTATTAGATCCTTTAATTTACTTAAGCAAGAAAAATATCAAAGAGTAGACTTCCCAATCAATGCAGTATCTACTGGGGTGGAAGACAACTTCCTCCAACTCTTCAAGCTTCAGAAATACCTAAGAGGTACTGTCTTTTAACACCTCCAGGCTTTCTGAAGGTCCTCCTTGAAGGCTAATAGCACATTTATCTTCAAAGCTCCCAATCCCATTAGAAAGCTCTTCTTTGAAGGACAAATTTATTCCCTGCAAAGGATGGTCTCGGAAATGTACCTGGGTTTTAAATATTACCAAATATTTCCAAATTTTATAGGCTGCAATCTTCTAACATAAACTAGGTCACAAAATAAAATACATAAAATTAGTCACCCACTCTTTTTCTTTCCCCAGAGAAGATCTTGCTGTTATGACTAAGGAGAAAGTTAATGTATGATCAAAGATTACCCTAATAGAAAGCTTTCTTTTTGTAGACAAAATTTTCCATCTGGCAAAAAAAAAAAAAAGACAGAAAGATATGAGGTAGGTTTTTGATAAGGGTTACAGAGCTCTGAATCCCTTTGTAGTCACCAGCTGTTGCAAATAAAATTCTGAGACAGATTTCTGGATAAGGAAAATCAAGTTATAGACAGGCTGACCAATAATCAATAATTGATGGTCAATGATCTCTTTCTTTGATCAAAGGTGAAAAGGTGATATCTAGCACCACCTTTGCTTTCTTCCAGGGACCTTCTTTGACAAGCAAATGGTGATCCTGATTGATAGATATTTAATGAGGAGGTGGACTAAGAACTCTCAATCCCTGATTACTTCAAAGAGGGAGGGAAAGTTAGCTGAGGAATGAAACATAGTCATGAGATTCAGCTCCAAAAGTCTGGGACAATCAAAACCACTCGGTCCTGGCTTAATTTCTCCTTTGTGAGACAGATTACCTCAAAGCTGATTAGAAATCAAAGACACAAGAGTCATTTCTAAATAGTGTGGACTTATTTAGATTAGCATTTGTAAATGGGATAAACAGAACAGTTGGACCTGGCCCTGGGATGACCTGGAACACGATCACATCCTTCAACTAGTTCCTGGAAGTTTTTTCCCTATGTGAACTAAACTAAATAGTGAGAATTTAAAACATAGAAAGGAATATTACAAATTAATATTAAAAATTAAATGAAATAGTATTAAAAATTAGTTTTCCTTGGTCTCTAATCTTTAGGAGATTAAAGTCTAAGATTTACAAAACACTTTCATATCATCTCATCTCATCTAATCCTTACAAAAAGTATAAGGTAGTAAAGATAGAGTTTATTAAGTCCATTTTAAAGATAGCAATCTAAGGCTATGTGACTTGCCCAAAGTTACACAATAGTTAAAGGACCAAACAGGGAATTATGGTACTTTGAAAGAGTCCAAATTCTGAAGTCAGAGAACCTAGGTTCAAAATATCCTGACTTTGGTGTTTTCACTTCACTTAATCTTCCTGGGCCTCAGTTTCTTCATCTGTATTAAAAAAGGGGGGGGGGGTTGGACTAGTTGGTCTCTGAAATCCTTTCCAGTTCTATTTTTATGATCTAATGTCAAGTCTCCAGAATAGTAGTTTGCCACTCCACCAATCTCCTTCCTATCTTATGGCTTCATTATAGTTTGCTAAGTGAAGGTATTTTAAATGAGAGGGAGGGAGGCACCTCTCTCACCTTTGCACCTCTCCCCACCCCCATCCCCATTACCAGGTAATTAGTAGCAGGAGAACTGAGAGTCCTAGAAGTGAAAGGTAAGGCATTCAGTCCAAATGCTAATTTGGAAGTGCAATGAGTTGTATAAGATTTTCTCTTTTCTTTTAATGTCTGTCTCTTATCTGTCTATGAAATGATTAATTAAAAATATTATCTTTTGTTGTATCTCCCCCACTGTGTTTTGCACATGTCAAAAGTGAACGGATTACTGTTAAAAATAGTATCTCTTTGAATGTATAGTTCTTTCATTTTTCACACTTAATATTCTTTTCCCACATTCACATCCTTTTTCTTGACTGATGAAAAAGTGGAGGCAAGAAAAAGTTGTTTGCCTAAGTACCACATAGAATACTTATCTCATTTATTTCCATTGCAACTCTGTGATATAGGTCAAGCAATTGTTATTAATCCTTATTACTTGATCATTGTTCCTAGTAGACTATAATCTCTTTTATGACAGAAACTCATTTTCCTTTTGTTTTCTGTTTTTTTTAATTCCATTCCCTAGCACAGTTAGTGCTTAATAATGATTTAATTGCAAGTAGAATGGAGTGAATGAAATGCTACACCTTTGAAACTCAACTCCTTGGTGATGGAGAAAGAGAAACAGTATTTATAGGTTTCTTCAATTCTTCCAAATTTATGCTTCCTTTTCTCTGTCACTCTGCTGACTAAGATTCTTAATAACTTTCTTGAAAACCATTTGTGTGCTACTTTTGTCATTTACTTTTCTATTCTCTTTGATTAATTGTAGTAAGAGCAGTCTACCATTCAATCAACATTTAATAAGCTCCTTCTTTGATTTACAACTATTTTAACCACTGGTGATATAAAGAAAGGTAAAAGTCAGTCTTGTTCTCCAAGAGCTCAATCTAATGGGAAAGACGATTTACAAACTTATTCTAGGGAGACTAACAGGTTATGTTTAGTCCAGGAGTGAGGTGATAAGGGCCTGTACCAACTTGGTGGTAGTGTCAGAGGAGAGAAAGGGACATATGCAAAAAATATTATAAGTATAAATGTTTTACAATTGCAAAACTTTCTCCACATATTATTTCTTTTTGTGATTCTCAGGGTGATCCTCACAACAAACCTGCGAAGTAGATGTTATTATGGTCTGCAGTTTAATGATAAAGGAAAAAATATTCAGAGATGTTAAGTGACTTGCCCAGGTTAACACAACTAAGCATCTGAGGTAGAATTCAATTCCCCTTGTGTACATCTTTCATTATAGACATGGCAAGTAGCAGCCTAAATTAATATGAATAATCCTTGTCAGTTTTCCAAAGGAGACTCTCTGGGTCCTAAGAGATAACTAAGGAGAAATTAGGTGCTTTTTCAAGTCACTAAACTAGTATGAAATGCTCATTCTTTCAGGTACCGCTAGCTAAATATAAAAGCAAATGTAAGAGTTTTTATTATGGAATTATCACATTTGAATCTGATCTTTATGTATGAGACCTTCTGAAAGTTGAGAGGTGGGGAAGGAATCATTCCCAAGAAGAACATCACAGAATCACAGAATCTGAGAAATACAAGGAACTCTAATAGTAATCTGGTCTGAGTCCTACCATAAAGGAGTCCTCCATTAAAAGATACCCACCAAGAAATTCTAGAAGGAGAAAAAAAAACAAAGACCAATTTTCCTTCTTTGTTATATCTAAAATAAGTGATTGTAGAAGGAATTGGGGACAGCACAGAGGGGTGGGCTGTGAGCTAGAGGTTTGAGAAATCTTCTCAAAAGTACCCAAATATGTTTTGTGTAAATTATTATTTTCATATTACTTGATATTATATGTGTCATAAAAATACTAATAATTTGGATTTTTCAGAGCTTCCTTTGCACAGGCTTGGGAGAGAACAAAGTAACCTGGAGCAGTTCATTAATTCTAACAAACCTGTTTTCTTTCCCTGACCTGTACTTGCCTTTATTATGAGAAGTGAATCATAAAAACTATATAAGCTGTTCTGTATCTAAGCAAAATAATAAAGTACTCCTGAGGTTAAACAATCAACTGTTCCCACAGGACTCAAGGACACCTATATTGTTCTATACTAGTAGGCTTATCCTGAGAAACCCACTCAAGCCCCCCCCCCCAAATGATTATTTTGTGATTCACCTTCTCACTCATGATTTATGTATATCAAGTTTGGGGAACTTTTTTTCTGCCAAGGGTCATTTGGATAGTTATAACATCATTCATGGGCTATATGAAAAGAATCCCTACCATAACATATTCATAAGCAGTCATCTGATTATTACTTGAAGTCCTCTAAGGAGGGACTGCCTCTTAAGGCAGATCTTTCTACTTTTTATACAGTTCCAGTTGGTTGAAAGTTTTTCCTGATATCCAGTCCAAACTGGACAGGATGCAATATCCACTCAATGCTCCTGGTTCTGCTTCTAGGTCTAACAGAGCATGACAGTCATTATTTATTATTTAATGATAGTCATCAAATACTTGAAGACAGCTATCATGTTCTCCTTGTATCTTATTTTTCCAGATTAAACATTCCCAATTTCTTTGACCAATCATCATATGTCATGTACTTAAATCCTTTCACCACTTTGGTTTGCCTCCCTCTTGACACACTTATTAAAATCTTTCTAAAATTGTAATGCCAATAACAATACAAGTCTGAAAAAAATGCAGCATAAATGGTGTATATCATTTTCTTACTTGAAAGTCATCCTTCCCTTATTCAGTCCAAGTTAACATTAGCTTTCTTGTCTACCACATCATACTGCTGATTTATATTGAACTTGCAGGCCACTAAAAACTCTAGATCTTTTCAGACACATGGACTTCTAGCCATATTTTTCTCATATTTTTTTTGTACTCAAGGACATTTTTTTGCATTTACCCTTATTGAATTTCATTTTGTTTGATTTTTCCCCCAATGATCTAACCTGTCAATATATTTTTGGATTTTTCCTCTGTCATCCAATGTGTTAGTTTCCTATCACCTGAAAATATGATGAGAATGCCATTACTTGAAATGTTAAACAGTAGAGCATCAAACAGAGATACCTGGGGCACTCCATCTGAGACCTCCTGCCATATTGATCATGAATCATTAAAAATTATTCTGATACCTGACACCCAACCCAGTCTGCATCCATCAGATTGTATCACCTAGATGACATCTCTCCATTTTCTCTACAGAAAGTATATGAGGGGGGGCAGCTAGGTGGTGCAGTGGATAGAGCATGGACCCTGGAGTCAGGAGCCCCTGAGTTCAAATCCGGCCTCAGACACTTAATAATTACCTAGCTGTGTGGCCTTGGGCAAGCCACTTAACCTCATTGCCTTGCAAAAAAAAAGTATATGAGGGAATTTACCAAAAACTTGGTTAAAAAAAGTTCTAGGTAAACTAATATCCACAACATTCTATTCCTCTACTAACTTAGTAACTCTGTGAGAAAAGTAGGACTCGTCTAGCATGTTG
Source organism: Macrotis lagotis (assembly GCF_037893015.1). NCBI lineage: Eukaryota > Metazoa > Chordata > Mammalia > Peramelemorphia > Peramelidae > Macrotis > Macrotis lagotis. Next base: position 765,089,589 of record NC_133658.1, read on the forward strand.
TCTTTGAAGCAGACATGTTGGCTCTTTGTAATCACTGTTTCCCTTTCTAGGTATTTGTCAACCCTCTATTTAATGATCTATTCTAGAATTTTCTCAGGAATTTAAACCAAACCTGCTGGCCTATAGTTTGCGAAGACTGTTCTTGTTCCTTTTTGAAAGTCATAGTATATGCCTCTCTCTAGTCTTTTGTTTGGTTTTAAACTCATGAAATAGGTTGTGCCTCCCAGAATAAGTTGATAACATCAAATCTCATCTCTATTTTGCTAACTCAGTCCACTTTCCTTAGCCTCCTCTACCTGTGATTGGAGGAGTACTACATTTCTCCCTTAATTTTTCTTTACAGATGGTGAGATTTGGCCTCTCAATTTGCTTTAATTTTCATATGCAACTCCTCTTGGTTTTTAACTTCAAGGAACAAGATGCTCTGAGCTAGATACCTCCCTTCAAACCCTTCCCAACTTCCTTTTGTGAGTCATTTCCCAACTATTCCCTTAATAGATTTTAAATTATTTGAGGTCAGGTACTGTCATTTTTTCTTCTTTTCATCTCCAGCACTTAACATAGTTCCTGGAACTCGGTAGGTGCTTATTATTTTTATTGAATTGAATTGTATTCTAGTATATTAATATCATGTATTAGTATCTACTGTATTAGTATCATTATCTTTCAAATATCATGGACAATGGTTCACCCATCACACTTGCCACTTCTTACTGAATTTAAGAACTAGTTCATCTGAACCAGGGACTTGAATTCATCAAGGGAAACTAAGTGCTCTTTTTCTTTTCTTATCTTGGCTATCACCTCCCTTTTAAACACTTTTGTTTTACCATTCTCACTATAAAAAGGTCATTCTGTTTTTCAGAGAAAACAAATAAGATAAAAATTGAACAGCTCTACCTTTTCTCTATTATCAGTTATGATCATTACTT